>NW_006399778.1:9070785-9086292 GCF_000299155.1 Elephantulus edwardii | reverse complement strand
AGTCAATAGTCTGTTTTTCCTGTCTTTTGATGTGTTTGCTTATTGCTATAAGTTGACCTCTGATTACTGCTTTGGCTGCTTCCCAGAGGTTTTGGTCCACTGAGTTCTTAAAGGCAGTAAACTGCTCCCAGGAGGAGGTTACCCAGCTTTCTCCTGTGGAGCAGCTGGTGGATTTGAACAGTGTGCCTTTGAATTGGCAGCACAATTTCTTACCACTGAGCCACTAGTACTTCCTCCAACGAATTTGTTGTTGTTGTTGTCATGTGCCATCAAGTTGCCTGCAACTCATAGCGACCCTACGTACAACAGCTTTGAAGCCGGCCCTGTCTTGAGCCAGTGGAACTGCACTGCCAATCTAAAGGTATGTGGTTCTAATTCACTAGCTGCTCTGCAGGAGAAAGATGGACAAACTCCTCCCCTGTGATTTATTGCCTCTAAAAACCCACAGGAGGGTCAGCTATGGCTTGGTTCCAACTTGACAGTACAAAACAACAACAACAATATTGATGATTGAATCCCTGGTTGGGTAGACGGTTAACATGATGTGGTCCACTCAGAGTTGCCTCAACCACAAGGCCTGGGGATCAACCCTTGCAAACGCTAAGGAACACCATTCCAGACACGAGTGGGGTTGCCCTGAATCTCAGTCAACCTGACAGGCACCAGCTACTGGTTAAATATTGATAATAACGCTCTACTGTCTATGGCATTCTACAACTTGCCATGGTTTTCACCTCATTGATCCTGTGTGAACATTATATCCCATTTCACAGGTGAGGAAACAGTGAGACAAAGAAAATGGCTGGCCCCAGGGTAAAGTGCCAGAGTTCCGCCTGGGAGGCAAGTCCAGGGCTTTCTCTGGGGCTTGGGCTCCAGTGGGCCTCTCTGGAGGAACCGTGGGCCCCTGCTCATGCATCTCCCATCTTCGAGGACAACCCCTCAGCCTGGCTGGGAATGTTCCTGGGGGGAGTCCGCTGGCTCCACGGGTTCCCCCCACCCTGTGCCTGCCTGCCCTCGCGTCAGGGCCGTGTGTAAGTGTTTTATTGTTTGCCCGTCGAGGTGTGAATGAAGTAATGGGCCTTCTGGGCACTCCATCCGTCTCAGGCTGACAGGCGCGCTCAGAGCCGAGCTGCTCTGTATAAACGCTGTCACCCTGCCATCCCCAAGCAGGCAGCTTCCTCCGGGAAACTGTAATCTAGGCCTCCCGCGCCCGCAGCTGGCCCTGTCCGCAGCTCGTAAATCACAGCTGCCTTCCCGGAAAGCAGAGGGAGAGACAGACAGGGTGACGGGGAGACAGACGCGGCTGGGCGAGGAAGAGACGGTGGGACAGCCTGGCGGGCGGGGAGAGGGAGGCAGTGAGGGCAGGCGCGCTTGGAGAGACCAGCAGGGAGGGGCCGCACGCAGGCCCAGCGCGGAGAAAGGCAGAGAGGAAAACCGGGGGTTAGGCTCAGGGAAGTAGAGAAATCGATAGGGATGCATGAGAATGGAGGCGAGAAAGCAGAGCTACAAAGAGAAAGACTCAAAAAGAAGAGAAGCACATAAAAAGAGACACGTAAAAAGATATAGAGAGATAGAAACAGAAAATCATACATACAGGGAGATGGACAGAGGCAGAGGAAGATGAAGCTAGAGAGTAAGACACTCAGAGATCTAGAGGCAGAAAGATGGGAAGAGACATGAGAAGCGAAGAGATGGAGAGAAAGATGCAGAAAGGAAAGGCAGACAGAAAGCTGGACAGAGAGATGAAGACAGAAAGACACATAGAACTAGAGAGAGAAAAATAGATAATAGAGAAACGAATATGGAGACAGAGATGGGGAAATGAACATAGAGCGAAAGTGGAAAGGGAGGCTGGAAGGAAGCTAAGGACACAGCAAGGAGAGAAGCAGAGTCCGAAAGACCAAAGGAAAGCAAAAAGCAGAGAGCCTGAGGAGGTGAATTCCAAAGGGAAAGGAGAGACAGAGAGACACACACTGAGCAAGGGTCGGAGTTGGAAATGGTGGCAGGCGTTTTAACATTGGGCAGCTGGTTCAGGCCTCTAGCTGGAGGGGCACCAGAGAACAGCCTTGCCTCCTCTCAACTCCCTGGCAGGGTCCCACAGCTCTCCCCCACCTTCTCTCCATCTGCGAAGGAAATTCCCATGGAGCAGACAAGGAAATGTTGGTGCTAAAAGCTTAGCTGATCAAAGTACTAAATGGTTATCAGAGTGAAGATGAGAACAGGAAGTTAGATAAGTAGTTAAGAAAAGCGAGTCATCCCACATTGTTGTTAAGCGCTATGGCCCAGTATGTCCCAACTTTGTGATGTATTTAATTCTTGTGATGTATATTGTTGCAGCTATTATGTCATGTCTTTTATTAACTCTACAAAGGTGTTTGACTGTGGCTAACTTTGAGAAGAATAGGAATCCCGGAACACTTGATCCATGCTAATGCTTGGACCAGGAGGCAGTTGTCAGAACAGAGCAAGGGAACACTGTACGGTTCAAAATTGGAAAGGGATCTATACCTTTTCAATCTCTATGCAGAACATATTATCCGGGAGACTGGGTTCTATGAGGAGAAATGTGGCATCAGGATTGGAGGAAGACTCATCAACAATCTGCATAATACAGATGACACAACCCTGCTTCCTGAAACTGAGGAGGACCTGAAGCGCTTGCTGCAGAAGGTCAAGGACTGCAGCCTTCAATAAGGATTAAAGCTTATATCAAGAAAACAAAGATTCTCACCCCTGAGTTGATTGGCAGCATTGTGATGGGATGGTAAAAAGACTGAGACTGTTAACAGCTTTAGTTTGCTTGGCTCCACAATCAACACTCTTGGCACCAGCAGCCAGGAAATTAAAAGATGTATTGTACTGGGAAAATCTGCTGTCATAGATCTCTCTAAAGTATTGAAGAGCAATGATGTCAGTCTGGAGACTAAGGTGCACCTGATACAGGCCATACTCTTTGCAATCATTTGATATGCATCAGAGAGCTAGACAATGACTAGGGCTGAGAGAAGGAGAATTGATGCCTTTGAGCTGTAGTGTTGGAAAAGAGTATTGAATATACCATGGACTGCTAGGAGAACAAATAGACCTTTCCTGGAGAGAGTTAAATCAGCCTGCTTCTTGGAGGCAAGGATTCTGAAGCTTCGTCTGACATACTTTGGACATGTTGCAAGGAGGGACTGGTCCTTGGAGAGGGACATCATTCTTGGGAGGGTGGAGGGACAACACAGGAGAGGAAGACCCTTGATGAGATGGATTGATTCAGTGACTGGGGTAATGGGGGTAGGTGTGACAGAGACAAAAAGATTGGCACAGGATAGAGCACGGTTTAGGGTTGTTGTACATGATCGCTATGATTCACAGGAGACTTGACGGCACATAACAACAACAGCAACCTCATTGAAGGTTCCCTCATTGTCACTAACTCATTACTTTACCAGCTATGGTGACTGTTTCTAGTGATTGGCATTGCCTAATGATGTTGTCTTGTTGATACAATCTTGCTTACAGAAACTAAAGGACCCTGAATCACTTGCTACAGAAAATTAAAGACTACAGCCTTTGATATGGATTACATATCAACATCAAGAAAATGAAAATCCTCACCACTGGACCAAAAGTCAACATCATGATGGATGGAGAAAAGATTGAAGTTGTTGATGATTTCATTGTGCACTTGGATTCACAATCAACACTCATGGAAGCAACTGTTAAGAAATCTTAAAACATGTTGCAATGGGAAAATCTACCATCTAAGACCAATCTGGAGTGCGAAAGAGCAAAGATACGAGTTTAAAGATTAAGGTGCGCCTGGTCCAAACTATTTTCAATTGCTTAGTATGCACCTGACATGGTGCCTTAGTAATAAGAAGCTGTGTTGTAATCCTAAAGGCATATGGTTCAAATCCACCAACTGAGGGAGAAGGATGGTCAATCTCCTGATGTGATTAACTACCTCTGAATACCCTTCAACTAATGGATCAGTTCCAACTCAATGGTACTCAACAACAACAGTGTGTATCTGAAAGTTGTACAATGAATAAGGAAGACTGAAAACAAATTGATGCCTATGAGCTATGGTGTTAGAGAAGAGTATTGAATATACCATGAGCTACCAAAAGAGTAGACAAATAAATGATGTCTGGGAGAAAGCACAACCAAGGCGCTCCTTAGAGACAAGGATGATAGAACTTGATCTCATATACTTTGGACATTAGCAGGAGGGGCTGGTCTGTGGGAAAAGTCATCATGCTGGGAAAGGTGAAGAGCCAGTGAAAGAGAGGAAGACCCTCAGAGATTCATTGACATAGTGGATGACTTGAGCATGGAGATTATGATGCTGCTGCAGGACAGGGCAAGGTTTTGATCTATTGCTCATAGTGTCATTGTGGGTCATAGTCAACTTGACAGCACCTAACAACAACAACGAAGTGTCCAAAGAAAGTAAGCCAAAGTCTCCCTATTCTAGCTTCTAAAGAACACACTGGTTGTATTTCTTCAAACATTAATTTATTTATTCTTCTGGCCTTACACAATGTATTCCATATTCTTTACCCACACCACATGTATCCAAATGTATTCACTCTTGGTTTTCACATGCCTGGGAGGCCATTGAAGACATCATGGCTTGGCTCAGACTCAACTTAGTCATCAAAGTGATACCTTTGCTTTTTAGAACTTTGAAGAGCTCTTTTTTTTGCAATGGATTTGCCCAATGCATTTGATTTCCTGACTGCTGCATCTGTGGACAGATGTTGATTGCTGACCTAAGTAAAATCGTCTGTTAAAGAGTTGATTGCAACATCTAGCAACCCTCCATTGGATTTCTGAAACTATAAATATTTATAGGAGGAGACAGTCCAGCTTTTCAAAGGAGTGGCTGCTGGATTTAAACTGTCAACCTTTTGGTTTGCAGCCTGATAACACTACACCATCAGAACTCCACGTATCCGAAAATAATTTCATTCTGAGATCAGCATGTAGATGACATTTAAAGTCATGGAGCTGATAAAACTGATCATCCAAAGAATGATAATGGATAGTTCAAAGACAGAGCCCGAGGCTTCACACCATATTTAGAGATTTAAAAGATAAAGGAAGGCCTTTAAAGGAGACAGAAAATGAAAAAATATGAGAACCAAGACACAGCTGAGTCTCAGTGGTCAAGTCGAGGAAATGGTTCAAGGGGAAAGGTGTGGTGTTCGGATTCTTAAAAATTACTTTCTCTCCATTACCCAAATCTACCCTCAGTACATGGTCTTCAGCTGCCTGGACTGCAGACATGTGGCTCCCCATTGATCAGCTCTACAATGTCATCCATAGCTGTGTGAACCATTTCTTCCTCAGAGGACATGTTAGCCTATCCACAAGGGGGTTGGCTAATTTTGCCACTAACTTGAACAGATTCAGGGGCAGAATTTGGGAACCCCAACAACCAGGAAAGAAGAAGCAGAGAAAGTAGCACCTGTCCTTTGAGGCCAGAGGTTCCTGCACTTGAGATATCTTACTGTTGCCTGAGAAGCTGTCTGGATTAATTGAAGAATTATATCTTGCTGTTGACTAAGAAACAGTCTGAACTAATTGAGGGCTTATATCTTGCTGTTACTCCTGGCTTGGAACTTTTGTTTACTAAACCTGGTGGTGTACAGTGTGATATACTTTGTCTTCTTCCCTTACAACCTGTTTCCCTAATAAACCCAATAACTGTGGATAAAAAGAGACCTGTAAAGTCTCTGTGGTCATTTGCAACAAATTCTGGACCCAGTAATTAGAAGTAGTTGCAGCAGAGTTGGGGACCTTTTCTGATCTTGTAGCTATTAGTTTGGTACTACAGATGTTGTTGATGGGGACAGTTTCCCTTTGTGGAGTTGCTAAAGGTCAGACTCAACTTTCCCCATGTTATCCTTGCTCTTTTTACAGAGGGACTGAGAGGTCATTCTGTAAATTCACATATTGAGAGAGGCTAAAAGAGTTGAGGACTGAGAACTGGCCATTGGATTTAGCAACCAGGAAACCACTGGAGATAGTGACCAGAGAAGTTATGGGGAAGTTGGAATAGACTCACAAAAGGATGAGAGAATGAACCAGTGGCACGGAGTGTAAATAATTCTTTTGATGAGTTTTGATGAAATAGAGAACAGAAAATGACGAATATGTTGAATCAGGTAGAGAGTTGATGTTGTTTGGGGATTTTTTAAAATGGTGATTTTAGTGAAGGTTTACAAAGCAAATTGGTTTCTCATACACACTTTGCATCATAATATTAATTACAATACTCACAATGTAATCACCAAATTGGAGGATGACTCATCAACAACCTGTGGTTTATCGATAACACAAACTTGCTTTTGCAAAATGAAGAGAACTTGAAACACTGAAGAAGATGAAAGACTACAGCCTGCAGCATTGACTACATTTCAACATAAAAGAAAAAATTCTCACAACTGGACTGACATGCAATATCATGATAGGTGGAGAAAAGATTGGCCTTGCCAAGGACTTCATTTTACTTGGATCCATAGTCAAAGCCTATGGGAACAGCAGTCAAGAACTCAAACAATATATTGCTTTGGGAAAATCTGTTGTCAAGGAGTTTTCTTTACAGTGCTAAAGAACAAGGATGTCAGTTAAAGACTCGGGTTTTTGTAACCCAAGCTAGTACTTTTCATTGTTTCATATGTATGTGAAAGCAGGAAAATGAATAAGGAAGACCAAAGAATTAACGCCTTTGAATTGTGGCATTGTCAAAGAATGCTGAATATACTATGCACTGTCAAAATAATAAATCTGTTTTGGAAATGCAGTCAAAGTGCTCTTCTTCTTGTTGTTGTTGTTATGTGCTGTGGAGTCACCAGACTCATAGCAACCCTATGTACAACAGCTCTGAAGTCTGCCCTGCCCTAAGCCAGAGTCACTGACTCCTACACACCAACTCCCATTGCCCTTCTTACTTTATCAAGCCATCTCATCCAGGGTCTTCCTCTCCTGTACTGTCCCTCCACCCTTCCAAGCATGACATCCTTTTCTAAGGACCAGTCTCTCCTGGCCACATGCCCAAAGTATGTGAGGTGGAGCTTTAAAATCCTAGCCTCCAAGGAGAAACTAGGTTTCACCTTCTCAAGGGCAGACTTCTTTGTGTTCTTGGCGGGCTCTTCTCCAGCATCACAACTTGAAGGCATTGATTCTTCTTCTGTCATCTTTAGTCATTGTCCAGCTCTCTGATGTATAGCATATACTTGAGAAGACCATGGTCTGGATCAAGCGCACCTTAGTCTTTGGAGTAACATCATTGCAAAATTATAAGACTTCATCTCACATACTTTGAACTTGTCAAGGTGGGGCCAACCCCCTGACATTACACTGAGAAAGATGGAAAGTCAGTGAAAGAGAAGAAGACCCTCAAATTAATAGATTGACACAAAGATTACAATAGTGGGCTTAAGCATCATGAGACTGTAAGGTTAGTGCAAGATCAGGCAAGATGTCATTCTGTTATGTACAAGGTTGTGGAGTCAGAGTTGACCTGACAGCACCCAACAACATAATAACAACAATGTAATTGCATTTTCCCTACTTCCTTCCTCTCAATTCCATTAGTACCTGGTTTACCTTACCAGTCTGTCTACCTGCTTGTGATTGATTGTTTTTTCTTGTGTACCTCTCTATCTCTCAAGAAATGGTTCATACAATCTTTACCCATTTTCCCCCAATGTTAATATCTTCCTATTTTAAATTGTTATTTTAATGAAAGTATACGGAAAAGTTAAATTTTTAGTCATTCACTGTTGCACATTTTCCTCCCTACCCACTCCCAGTTCACTTAAAAAAAAAACAAACAACTCATTTTGTATCCTATCCCCTCCCCACCACCCCAGTCCACTTTGCTACGTGCCTCTTATTCTGGACAATTGTCATACAAATCATGCCTAATCATATATTCCTTTTAAACAATTATTTCCTTAATCTATTCCAATGCAGTGTTCATTATTTATCCCCTCTTTTCTTAGCTTTCCCCCAACCCCCTTGCCAGTCCTGTTTTATAACAGTGGTGTTATGTAGTATTTGTCCTTTTGTGACTGAGATATTTCACTCAGCGTAATGTCTTCCAGGGTTACCCACGTTGTGTAATATTTTATTAATTCCTGTTTTTCAGTGCTGTGTAGTATTCAGTTATGTGAATATACCATGGTTTTTCTATCCCTTCATTTATTGATGAGCTCTTGGGTTGCATCCATCTCTTTACTATTGTGAATAATGCAGCAATAAACATGGGTGTGCATATATCTGTTTGGGTGGCAGATCTGGTTTCTTTAGGGTATATTCCTAGAAGTGGAATTGCTGGGTCAAAAGGTATTTTTATTTCCAACTTTTTGAGAAAGTACCATACCTCTTTCCATACTGGTTGCACCATTTTACACTCCCACCAGCAGTGAATAAGTGTTCCAATCTCTCCACAACCTCACCAGGACTTGTTGTTTGCTGCTTTGTTGAACTTTGTGATTATTATTGGGGTGAGATGATACTTCATAATTGTTTGTTAGCCTCTTATTCATTTAAAGTAGAACATTTAAAGTAGAATATTAACATTGGTGCAATGCTGCTATTCTCCAAACTATAGACTTTGTTCAGATTTCATTTCATTTTCTTTAATGCTCTGATTCTGTTCCAGTCCAGGAAGTTATTCTGTTGTGTGCCACTGAGTCAATTCTGACTCATAGTGACCCCATGTGGCAGAGGTTAATTGTCCCATAGAGGTTTCTGTAATATTTAATCTGTAATCTTTCCTGAAGCAGATTGCCAGGTATTTTCTCCCAAAGAGTTGCTGGTATGTTTGAACCACCAGCCTTTTGGTTAATAGTTAAGTGCTTAACCATTAATATCATCAAAATTCCTCTAGTTCAGGATAACATGTTGCATTTAAGAGGATCTATTTTACACTATTTTACTTATTCTTTTTAACACATAGGATAGGACTGCACTGGTTTCTTAAGGCTGTGGTAATAAGATACCATACATTAGGTGATTTATAAGGACATGAATTTATTATCTAGAGACTGGACATCTAAACCAATTAGTTGATTATGCCATGCTCCCTCTGAGGTAAAATCCTAAGGTAAAGATCTAATGTTGTTCCCAGATTCTGGTGTCCCCGGGTGTCCCTTGGCTTGCAGAAGCATCTTCACATGGCCGTCTTCCTTTTGTGTGTGCCTTTCTGTGACTTCTCTCCACCTCCATGGGACACCACTCACATTGTCTGAGGACCCACTTACTCTGAAATGACCTCAGATTAACCTTCTGATAACATCTTCAGAGATCCTGTTTCTAAACAAAGTCATTAGGTGGGGCACAGTTCAGCCCCTAACAGAGACATTATTACCTGTTTCTGTGCTCATGAAAATGATTTAGTAGAAGGGAAGAAAGTGATGCAAGCAAGAGAGAAAGGAACGATTTTTGGAGCGTGTCCTTAGTGTGGTGTTGGCAGATGGGAACACGGACACTGATGGTCCTGTTGATGTCTGTGCTACACTTGTCCTAAATAGAGGCCCGATCCTGACTGCCCACCTATGTCTAGTTCTTCCTGTTTACAGTCCACCTTTGACCACAACCCTGTTCCTCAAGAAAAAAACAACCCAAGAAGCAGGCTAAGTGGGTTAGCAAAAGGGTCTAGAAAAGAGCAGGTCTCCAAGGTCACCCAGCATCAGTGGCAGAGCCAGGCCTGCTGCTGGAAGGTCCTGACTGCAGGACCGAACCTCCACTGCAGCCGCTACATCCCACTATCGCAACCACATCAACCACATTCTGATGGTCCAAGCAGCAAGCTGGAAAAGGCTCTACTGGGAGAAAATAAGAAACTTAATGCCCTCCAGCTTGGAGCCTTGGCTCTGGGATTTGGAAGCCATAGTAAGCTGGCATTCCAGTAGGGAACCACAAACAGAAGAAACAGGTTAGAGCCACAGGGATAGCAGGGGTCAAGCAGAGGACCTACCTAGGTCAGGGCTGGGCTGAGATACCTCTCTGTGTCCTTGTGAGTTGGATTAATAGCCAAGCCTGGACCTTCCTATGTTCTTTCTTCCCTTTGAGTTGGAGCTGACTCGTAACTGACCCTCCAGCGGGTTTTCAGAGACAATAAATGGCGCAAATTACTCATCCTTCTCCCAAGGAACAGCTTGCAGATTTAAACCGTGTACCTCGTAATTGAAGTGCAGCTACTCGCCACTAGGCCACCAGAGCTATTATGTTTCTCCCTTGTATTATCTACAGTTTGCTGCATGTGTGGAATGTGCTTTGCTCTTATCAACTAGCCAGACTGATGTCTCCACTTAACAAACAATGCAACCAACCAACTAAGCAACCAATCTTCTTCTATCTAAGCAGAAAAAGCCAACATTTTGATGATTGGTTATGGAGAGTAAGTACATGACTATCCAAATCCGTCTATACACATTAACACACACACACACACACACACACACACACACAACCTACCCACACTATCACATACTTATAATCACAGATGCACACACAGTCAGGCACACAGAAATATTGCGAATTCTTCCTCCCATCCCTCTTCTGGAAGCTATTTCACCCTTGCATAAGTCGTTGTCCCTCATCATTGGACTATATTAAAAGGCATCCTATTTTAGAAGAGGAATTTGTATGTAAACCAGAGTTTATAATAATCTCTATGGAGCCTGGGGAGAATTCCATACCCAAACACATTAGTATTTTTGTTGCAAAATGCGTATTCACTGTAAGTGGGAAAAACAAAGACTGTAAATAGACAAATGATAGTTCAAATTGAATTTTGCACACCATTAAGAAAAAGTCCACCTTTCAGCGCTTCCTGGATTTCAGAGGTGTGGATAAGGAATGCCTCTCAGGAAATCTCTGAGAAGTAGGGCACCCAGCCCTGGCTTGTGCACAATGGCCATCC
Organism: Elephantulus edwardii; assembly: GCF_000299155.1. Lineage (NCBI taxonomy): Eukaryota > Metazoa > Chordata > Mammalia > Macroscelidea > Macroscelididae > Elephantulus > Elephantulus edwardii. The sequence goes on along the minus strand of NW_006399778.1, from coordinate 9,075,362 downwards.
ATGCATGCGTTTGTTTCTTCAGGTTGGATGTCAGGAGCTGTGCTCATTTCATGGGAGCAGGAAAGGTGTACTCACTGTACGTGTACGCGCGCCTGTGTGCGTATACCAGGACTATGTCTTAGAATTCTATCTCTTTGAATTCCCGAGTTTTTCTGGTTCAGAGCTGGAAGGGACTTCCTTTCAGTAATCTTCAAAGCATCTCTTGAGTCTTCCCAACAACATCCTCGCCAACTGATTACCCAGCATCTCAGCAATTTTATTCCCTATCCTTCTTCTCAGGAACCTTTCATCCATCCACCCTGCTGATTTTCTGCACCTCTTGGACCTTTTCACCTCTCCCTCTTCTTCCTCATTCAGCCCAGGAAGCAAGGCTGTGTAAGTCTTATTCATGGAGCAGCCTTGTTGGTCTTATTCATCAGCATAACTCCCCAGTGGGAACCACGAGCAGAGTGTGAATGTAAGACAACCGAGGTTCTAGAAGGCCTCCAAGTCCTAGGGTCTCTAAAATTCTGGCCATTGGGGTCACTTAAAAAGAAGGGTTCTCTGCTGCCTACCTGCTTAAGAAAGGACAAATTTTGTCAGGGCTATGGATTCTCATGTGCCCTTCTTCCCTTAAGAAATTCAAACCCATGGTGGCTGAGTCAGTTGCAACTCATAGAGACCTAGAGACCTCCAGGAGGTTTTTGAAATGGTAAATAGGTGCGGGGGCGGGGGGATTGTGTACCAATGAGGGAGTTTTTCTTTTGCTTTTCAAGGAGAGGAGCAAATGGGGGGGGGGGGGGAGGGGTTTGTGCGGGGAGAAGGGTGCAACAATGAATGAATGGAATCCCAAAATCTCTGTAGATGTTCATTGAAATGAAAAAGAAACAACCTAAATTTAAAAAAAAATTTTTTTATTAATTTTAATGAAAGTTTACAGACACTTTGGATTTCCATTCATTTCTTGTCGCACTTTTCTCCCTGCCCATCCCTCCCCCCCAATTTGCTCTTCTCTTTGAAAAATAAAAGAAAAATTATTTCATTGTTATACAATCCCTCCCTTTCCCCCTCCAAGTCCACTCCACTATGCAGCCTTCGTTCTGGACTCCCGTCATGACAATAATACCTAATCACATATCCCTTTTTAAACAGTTCTCTCCCTCATCTGTTTCAATGCAGTAGACATTGTTTATTCCCTCTTTTCTTAAGTTCCCTCCAACCCCGATGTTAGTCCTCTTTTATAACAGTGGCACTACGCAGTATTTGTCCTTTTGTGACTGAAATATTTCACTCAGCATAATGTCCTCCAGGATCACCCATTTTGTATAATATTTCATGAGTCCCCTTTTTTTCAATACAGCATAGTATTCCATTGTGTGAATACACCACAGCTTCTCTATCCATTCGTTTGTTGATGGGCACTTTGTTATTGTGAACAAAGCCTTGATAAACATGAATATGCATATATCTGCTTGGGTGGTGGTTATGGTTTCTTTAGTATACATTCCCAGTACTGGAATTGCTGGGTCAAAGGGTATCTCTATTTGCAACTTTTTGAGAGAGCACCATACAGCCTTCCATAGTGGCTGCACCATTTTACACTCCCACCAACAGTGAGTAAGGGTTCCAGTGAAACTGTAAATCTTAACAGACGGAGGCTGCCTGCTTTCTTTCAGTGGAGCCATGGGAAGGTTTGAACCATGAAGACACTCAGCTTTTTGGTTAGTGGGACAACACAACAGGCCAGGGACTGACCTGTTTGTTCTCTTGGCAGTCCATGGTGTATGTATGTTAAATACTCTTCTCCAACACTACAACCCAAAGGCATTGATTCTTTCTGGGTGATTTAAAGCCTTTGAAAACACATTGGAGGAGTGGCTACATGTCAGTTGCAATTTAACAAGACACAATGAGAATACCCTGGAGGGTCAGCTATGAGTCAGTTCTGACTCAGCAACATATAACAACAGCAGCACCATGTATAGTATGTGTATAAAGGCATGTATGTATGTATTCATTGTTTTCTGGACCACTGGAGCATAGGCTGTGTACATTATGCTGTTTTTCATACTTCACTGTCTGTTTTCTAAGAACAAAGCTCTTCTCTTGCATAACCACAGAATGGTTACACAATCCAGGAAATTTAACATTTACTCAATACTTTGGTCTAACTCACAGTTCTCCAAGGGAATTACAAAGGCACTTTCCTCGAGGTTTCTTGGACAGATCGCCTGTGTCTGGGAAATGCTTGTACTGAGCACTGTGTATTCCATCACGGACCCCTATGTTAGTTTGGATGTTAGATGCAAACTCATGAGCTGTTTTCAAACCACATACCACGGAACCCTAGGGTTTCAAGGGCGGGGGAGGGTGTGGGGAGGCAGCACTTTGGAACGAGATTTGTTGGAGGAAAGAACCTCTAAAGAAAAGATCATGGAGATACACTGAGACTCCAATCCACGTCTGCTCATTTGACATTCAAGGGCGGAAGCTTGGAGAGGCCAGCACCTGCCTCACCGCACACTGGGAATTAGTGCCAGTGGAACTGGACTCTAAAGCCGAGTCAAGTAGTCATTTAAGTGACATGGCTCAAATACAGCAGGGGACAGGTGCACTGTACCCTGAGGTCACACAAATGACAAACACCCAGACACCCTCCAGAGGTCGTATGGCCAGGCAAAGCCAAATCCCACAACAGCATTAGCTTTATGAGAGTGTGGGTCTGCTGGGGTGCACTCTGAGCTTTTACATTTCAATCCAGAGACCAGAGGTGCATCAATGGTGTCACAGGTAGGTACACACCCTGGGTGTCACTTGCGCTGAGCAGCTCCCACTGCAAGCTGTGAGGGCTCGTTTAGCAAAGTAAAACTCATAGGTATATATTTGAGAGCTTCCATGAGTCAAGGCAGGCTGTGTGTTCTTATTCTGCTGTATAGTCTTTATATAATTAAAGAGAAGAAAACCAAAATGACTTCGAGCACATCCTAGACCAATTTTCATGAGTGAAAACATGGAAGGGGTGGTTGCAGCCTTCACGCAGTGCCATGATATGCTAAATAGAAGATTAACGAGTTTGGCTCGAATTTTTTGAGCTGATGCTACAGTAAAGTTATCTGAAAGATGGGTGGTAGAGGTTTGGGAAGGGGTGCAATTTCTGTGCATGCAATCAGCACTATTTTCTGTAGATACGCCTCTGCCAGGGACCCCAGAGGAGGGGAAATTGCCTGTGAACTAGCAACAGCTTTTCCAAGAACAATAACATCCTTTTAACAAACATTTGTTCAATCAGCAAACTTTCGAACATTCAACAAACACTGGTCCATTCAACAAATATTTGCTCACTCTCGGTGTTGACTCAGAGCCTGCCCTGTGACTATTACTGGGCAAGGGTTGCAGACATGGTGTTAGGCACAGGGTGCCAGGTGGCACAAAGCCCAGGTCTGTCCCCAGCAAAGAGCCAAAGGTGGCTTAATCTCTTCTTCAGTATCTCCCTGTCCCTGTTACACAGCAGAAGGGGACAGGATTGTCCTAGAATTGTTCCAGGTTTCCAGGCCTGCCTCCCAAGCTCCTCCTTTATAAACAAAGCCCTTCTCATTACCAAGTGGACCTCTGGTTCCTGTTCAGCTGGAGCTGACTCTGAGGGATGCTTTCTTGAGAGCAACTGGGCGAGTATTATTAGAAATCTCTCAAATGTGCATAGCTTTCGAGCATTTCCACTTCTAGGACTTTAATCTAGGGAGTTAGCCTTAAGGATTGTCTCTGTAAGAGAGAAAGCTGATGCAGGGATCAATCAGATGGTAAACTTGAGTAGGAAAATTATGGCTCATCTATGCCACAGACTACAAAATATCTTTAAAAAAGTATTTTATGCTATTTTTGTTGTTGAGAATATACACGGCAGAATACACATCAGCTCAACAATTTCTACTTGTACAATTGAGTGCCATTGATTATACTCTTCAAGCTGTGCAAACATTCTCATCCTCTGTCATGGAATGAACTGTATGTCTTCAAATTATAGTCAGCTTGGCTGGGCCATGGTTCTCAGCGCCTTGACAGGCAGGTAATGATGTAATCTGGCAGTTACGTAATGACATAGTCATCTACTATAATGTAACCTGCTGTGATCAGCCAATCAATTATAAGGGGATTAGGGTGGGATGCAACATCCTTAATTCAGGTCACAGCCACAATATGATGTCTGTTGGAGTTGTCCTGGGCTGTAATCTGCATGGCCTTTTATTCTCTAAGAGAGAAAAGGAGAGAGAATCAAGCAGAGAGAAGGAACCTCAGTCCAATCAAGAAAGGAGAGCCAGGAGAAAATGTGTCCTTTGTATATTGTACCCAACATCAAGAAGCTCCTAAACCCAGTGTCACATTGTTCAGCATCACAGCAACCATAAGTTACCTCTGCACAGCAAATGGAGAGACCAGTGTTATACCACTTAGAAGAATGTTTTACCAAAAACAATTAAAACCAGGCCCGAGGCACACAGATTAAAATCATCCACGTTTGGCTTGGTAGCATAACTTTCTTTTTTTCTTTTTCCTTCTTCTGTCATCTTTATTCATTTTTCATTTTTGGGGTGGGTTTTTTT
>NW_006399778.1:9033051-9070130 GCF_000299155.1 Elephantulus edwardii | reverse complement strand
AAAGCGCCATACCGCCTTTCACAGTGCTTGCACCATTTTACACTCCCATCAACAGTGAATAAGGGTTCCAGTTTCTCCACAATCTCACCAGCAATAGCATAACTTTCTATCCACTAGGCCAACAGAGCTCTCTCATTGTTATGAACTCACTAGCCTCTAAATTTCCTAACAAATCTTTCCATTTTCTGTTGCCAATTTGATGCCACATTATTGTTGCTTGTTGGGTGCCGTCAAGTCAACTCTGACTCATAGTGAACCTAGGTTCAACAGATGGAAACCTTTGCCAGTGCTGCAGCAATCTCTGATCTCATATGTTGTTGCTGTTAGGTGTCATCGAGTTGGGTATGACTCATATCGATGCTATGAACAACCAATCTGAACACTGTTTTATTCCATGCTATGCTCACAATCTCTGACACACTGAAGTCTATTGCCTTGTCAATCCATTTGGTTGAGGGTCTTCATCTCTTTTACTGCCCCTCCACCTTTCCAAGCATGATATCCCACTTTAAGGAATAACCTCTCCAGAAACATGCTATATGTTGTTTGTTGTCAAGTGCCGTTGAGTCGCCTGCGACCCATAGCAACCCTACATATAGCAGCTCTGAAGCCTGTCCTGACCTGAGCCAGTCTCACTAATTCTGACACCCCAACACCTATTGCCTCAGTCACTGTATCAATCCATCTCATCCATATAGACAAGTCTTAAAAGAGCTCAATGCTCAAAGCAAATGGTCTTGACTAGTTAAGTTAAACTACTGTTTGGTTATAAGAAGACTTGGGTGGGGGCAGGTAGTCTGTTTAGTATTTAAAGATTATTTCAAGGCAATAGTTTCAGGAGACCATCCACCTTTCACGGTACCTGAGAATCTGGATTCTATGACAACTTGAAATTCTGTTCTATTCCTCCTCCCCCCCACCCCCCACCCCCTGCTTTGATCAGGATTCATCTCAAATTTTTTGGTCAAAATGTTCAATGATGGTAGATCTAATTCTAAATCTAGTTCTTCTGAGCTTAAGGAAAAGGAAGATGTTGTTCATCGAGACAATTAGCCACACATCCCATATCTACCTTCTATTCCTTGTTCTCCTTTCTTTTGTTATTTCAAGTGAAAAGAGACAATTCTATCATAGTAAGGCATCCTTTGACAACATTGGAGAGAAGAACACGGAATGGCAAGCAAGAACAATCCTAAAATATTAAAAAAGAATGTTCAAAATGGTATCTGTTCAATGATCCTCGTTGTCTGGTAGGACATATCCTGAGAAGTTTAAAAATTAATTATCTCTGCACAGAAGGATGACAAATGATTAACATTTTCTTTTTTAATTATGCTTTCCTGATTTTCTAACATGTCTGCAATGAATATGGATTAGTATTATAATTAGAAAATAATACACAGAAACATAACCTTTCCATTAAATTCAATGAGGCCCTAGTTATTAATCCTTCCCCTGGTATTTCTCAAACAACACTCAGCTACAAACCATTTTTTATAGACTCGACACAATTTACAGAAATTCACCCAAGAAAAACATAGGTCCTTAAACCCTAAATGACCTTTGTGATGACCACACCATCCCTGCTGGGTCCCAGGCCTCCTACTCTTGTATTTCAAGTGAACTTGAACCCATGTATGCACACAAATGTGTTTCTTTGGGATAGGATGTGCTGCCAGCAAATGGTAAAATAGGGGTTGAGATGATCATCTCAAACCCAGAGAAGAAATGATTGTTGAAGAGCAGAGTCAGTTCTTGAAGTTACTTTCATCCTTCTCAGGAGGACGGACTCCAGGAATCCTGCCCCATCATTTCCCGTTCACCCCAACTGCACACTCACATACCCATGAGACATCTAAGCATTTGGGTGATGACTTCACAGGGAAAAGAATGAAAACAAAAAGATACAAAAATGTGGTGACTACTTGGATCTGAGAAATCCTCACTGGAGTTCATGCATTCATGGATGTGCACCTAACAACATGGTAGTTATGTGTGCAGCACTTGCATGGACATGTCCTCATGGTGAGTGCATGCACATGCCCACACATGTGGCAGCCTGATACAACAAAAAGCATTGCATGTCCTGGCTTCCAAAGCCAGATGTACTACTTATTATCTGCCTTGTGAATCTGGCCAGACTGTACCTCTCAGAGATGCTGCTTCCTTTCAGTGAAGCGGGATGGGTGTGGACATGTTTTACAAACTGTAAAAACACAAGCCACATCGAAGGGTTCATTACTAGGACATATAGACAATGTCATGTTTATAAAAATAATAGTAAACACTAATCAGAAAATCAGTTGCTGTTGAGTTGCTTCTGACTCATGACCGCCATATGTGTGTCAAAGCAGAACTCAGCTCCATGGTATCTTCACTGCTGGGATTTCTGGAGTAGATTTCCAAGTGTTTTCTTTCACAGTGCTTCTTTCAGGGTGGATACAAACCCTCAGCCTTTTTTGTTAGAAACCAAGTGTGTTAACTGCGTTCACTGTATCAATCCATCTCACTAAGGGTCTTCCTCAGTTTTTAAAAATTTTTATTTTTACTTCTTTCTTGCTTTTGATTACCTTCCACTTTTCAAGCATGATGCCATTTTCCAGGGCTGGCCATTCCTGACAACATGCCAATGTTATGTTAGATAAATTTTCACAACCCTTGTCTTCAAGAAGTATCCTGGCTTAACTTTCTCAAAGACCTATTTGCTTTCTCTTTTTTACTCTTCTCCAACACCACAACTCACAGACATCAGTTCTTCTTCTGTCATCTTTAACTATTGTCCAACTTCCATATGCATAACAAGTAATTGAAAAGACCATGGCACCTTAGGGCTCCTAATTTAGGTCCAATAAAGAAAATAATCAAACCCACTGTGGTGGGTTGATTCCAGCTCAGCGTGGTCCTTCATCGAGTTTCCAAGCCTGCACATCTTTAAGAGAAGAGACTGCCCGTCTTGCTTCTACAGAGTGGCTGGTGGATTTGAACCACTGGTGTTTTGGTTAATAGCACAACCTGTAATATACTGTGCCACCAGGGCTCCAACTCACAGCAACGGGGTAGGACAGAACAGAACTACCTCGTTGAGTCATGAGTGCAATCTTTATAGAGGAGACCTGGTGGCACAGCGGTTAGACACTCCTCTGCTAACTGAAACCCACCACAGGATTAAACAAGTGGCCACTGGAAACCCTGTAGGGCCGTTTATCTCTGTTCTCTCTGTCCTATGAATTGGAATCACTTTGATGGTGAAGCGTTGGGTTGGGTTTGAAACTTTGAGGAGACAGATAGCCACGTCTTCCATCAGAGTGGCTCTTGGATTTGAACCACTGGCCTTTCATCAGTTTAACCACTTTATCAACCATAGATCCTTATTGCAATCATAATGTTATGGAATCGGGTGGTCCTTGCCCCTGTGCTGACCTGGGATTCCATTACATACCCCTTCCTAATCTGGTCCTTTGTACCTCTGTGTGAATTAGATACGTCTGGTGGCCTCGTGGTAAAATGAAATGAAAGTTTGGCAGTCTGAATTCCTACGGAGAAAGATGAGCAGTCTCCTCCCACGAAGATTTATAGCTTCAGAAACTGGGTAGAGCCTCACCGTGAGTTGGAGCCACAGGGTTTTGTTTTCAGCCCGTATCAGGTTGCGCTTCTAACTCAAAGGCAGCGCCCCCTGGCAGTTGGAATTCACCGGCCATTCCTTGGGAGAAAGATGTGCAGTCTCCTCCCTTTGGGCTTACAAAGTCACTGGAGGGCCACTAGAAATTACAGCATGAGTTTTAAACATCTAACTCGGTAAACTTTGTTGGAAGTTACCTAGGCAAAGAGGTGTGGACCTTTATTATCTAAAAAGGCTCCAGTTAGGGCGGAGTGGAGAGAAGGGAGGGCCGGGCCTGTGCACTTGGTGCAGAGCAGGCTCAGGGACCCCAAGCTGAGGGGAACCTGGAGGCTCAGGACCCACACTCGCTGCCCCGGCAAGCCCGGTCGGGGGGCCCTGCTGGCGCAGCCGTCCAGGCTGCGATTTATGGGTCCCTTTTGGACACGTTAAAGATCACATTAAGTGCAATAAATGTAGATCACGCTCCTAAATAAGCTGAGATTTATCCCCGGATCCTCTCTGCAGGGGCCAATCCCATAAATCCTGCCAAAGCCTGTCCCTCGGCCAAGGTTGGGGGAGGGGATGGGAGAGGAGGGGCCACCAGGGCGGAGTAGGGTAGGAGCATGGCTCTAGGTAAAGAATGACCTGGTTGGGGGTGGGGGGCAAACCAGGGGTCACCTCTGCTGCAGCCCAGCCTGGCCCTCCCCTGGCCCTTCCCCCTCCTCCACCCACCTTCTCCCCAGACCCTCCCTCCTTCTCGCAAAGTCCCCAGTCCTGCTCCCCTCCCTCCCTCACCCACCTTGTCCTTGCCTCCGACTGCTTCTGCCTTCTCTACCCCTGCCTGCAGATAATCGCGTTATATGCAGTAAACCAGTAATCACCCTGATGTTGCAAAAGACCTGGACACGAAGCTTCTCAATGGGAAGTTCAAGCACAGTGAACATTGCCTTTTGTCCGCGGTGTGGAGCAGGCTCTGAGCTAAAGAAAAATGGATGGTAGGCAAATGTAAATTTACAGACCAATAAATTAGGGGATGATTAGTCACGTCACAGTCCTCCTTCAAAGGACTCTTTAAAGGCCGAGAGCGTTCATTTAAGTGTCTGTTTATAGCTCAGTAACTTCCAGACGGAGGGGCTGGGAGGCCCCACAGGGAAAGGCAAGGAAAGTGGCAAGATGGAAGAGGAGAGGCTCCCCGCCTTTACCAGCTTGAGGAGAAAACGTCCCTGAAAGGGTCAGGCGAGCCATCTGGATCGTGTGGAGACAACAGATGTCTGTTGGCATCTACTACATACGGGCACAGTGCCCAATATTGGGGTGGGGGACACCAGACAAGACCCTGGTCGCGTGTTTTCAGCAGGGGGGCGGGGAGATGAAGAAGAAACAGACTAATGCTAACTCCGGTTGACAAGAGCGGATCCACAGGCGACTGACTGAAATCACATGTCAGGGACAATTCAAGAAGAGATGAGATTCTTCAAAAGTGGGGGGATATAAATACCGTGGGGTTTTGGCTCCCCTAAAGTAACAAACAGGGCATTTGACAGTCTCGTGGCCTAGCGGGTAAGGAGGGAGCTCTGGTGACCTAGTGGCAAGAAGCTGGGCTACAGTCCTGAATGTGGTTCTCCCGCCAGAGGCCATGAGCTGCTCTGCGGGAGAAGAATGGGCAGTGTCCTGTGCGATTAACTGCATCTGAAAACCCGCCAGACGGTCAGCTCTGTGTCGTTCTGACTCCATGGCACATAACAACAACAATAGGTAAGGTGTTGTGCTGCTAATCCAAAAGCAAGTAGTTCAAATTCCCAGGGAGCAATAGCCTCTCTTGCAATTTACAGTCTCTGAAAACCAGCTGCAGAATCAGCTATAATTTGTTTCCAACTCCATGACAATGAGGTTTGGGATGTTTGAGAATTTGGGTTTTTGTTTTTTGGTTGTTTTGTGTTTTTTTTTTGTTGTTGTTTTTGTTTTGTCTTTTGGGTTTTTTTGAGAGCAAATTGTCTTAAATGGTTACAAGGGAAGCGGCCATTTTTTGCAGCATAGGTGGCATTCTCAAGTAGCTCATGGCAGCCCAGGGCCGTGGTGGAAGTTTCTCCATCAAAAGGCTTTCTCTTTTTATTTGATGTGCCAGAGCTGACCTTGTTTCTTTCCCAGGAAAAAAATGTATACATAGGTTCCAATGTAACTGCATTATTTTCAGGAGAAAGAAGGCTCGTAACAGACACATGTGTGCCTTCTCATATTCCCCCTGCCTCCTAGGCACTCGGCCACTCTGGTGAATAGCCCATTACCCTTGCTGCCAGCATTTCATCTCTAGAAGGCCAGCTGCTCTGGCCTCACCAGGGGGGAGCATGGAGTTCTGGTGTGGTCTCAGTCACCCCCCCACCCCGGTCTGTGCAGGAGTCTCAGCAGCCTGACACCCCGCTTAGACCCCTGGCTCCTTGGGCCTTTGGCACTGCTTTCAGATGTTGCTGACACTCCATGCCACAGGGTGTAACATCTGGTTTCTCTGACATCTTCCCCAAGGGACCAGAGAACCCACCAGGAGTGCTAAACCGAAAACTAAACCCACTGTCATCAAGTTAATTCTCACTCATCACAGCCATATAGGACAGAGTAGAACTACCCTGGGGGGATTCCAAAACTGTAAGTCTTTAACAGAAGCAGACTGCTACATCTTTCTCCCAGGAAGCAGCTGGTGAGCCCCAACTGCTGACCCTGAGATTAGCAGCCAAGTCTTTTAACCACTGTGCTACGAGGGCTCCTTCAGAAGCAAAGAGAAATCAGATCTTAATGGGTCCAGTTTTGGTCACCAGAAACCAGGAGGCAAGATATAGCTAGCAGACAAATTCATCTCCCTTCACCTTCTGAGGGGCTGTGCTGAGGGACAGTGTGTCTCTCCAGCCTGTGGATGCATGAGCAAAGGCTGTGTCTCCTTAGGACATAGAGACCAGCTCAGCAGCACGCCATCTGGTATATTTGCTCTCCAGTCTTTCTGGCTTTGCTTCCGTCTGCCCTCACTCTCACTATCCCTCTTCCCCCTCCGCTTGCACCTGCCAATCAAGCTCTTACACTGTGTCTCTGACCTGTTTCCTAGGGAACCTTGGCTTAGGTATGCTTGCTTGGAAGGTCTCAAATAGAACTCTCAGCTGGGGCCTCTGTCTACAATCGTACACAGTTTCCAGGGGCTCCAAGTACATATTTGGTTAATATTTTCTAAGAATGATGTGGCTGTGCTTTGTCTTTCTTGCCTATTTGGGTAGCCAGAGGTCTGAGGATTTCTTTAGGGGTGTGGGGGCTTGGTAAAAGCATAAAAATGGAATTTTTTCCCATGTGAAACTATTGATCTAAAATTAAGAAAATAAAGGAAGAAAATACAGTCAATATCTTTGTTCATGAATTCTGTATTTATGAATTCTTCTGACAAAAAACCCCTTCCGAACAGCCCCCCCAAGCTATGGAGTTGATTTCAACTCATAGCGACCTTCTGTTGGGTTTTTAAGGTTTAAACTTTACAAGAGATTGTCTATCTTTCTCCATGGAGTAGCTGGTGAATTCTAACTACTGATCTATGGGTTAGCCACATAACATAAAAAAACGCTGCAATACCAGAGCACCTTTTGAATTTATCTACTCCCTAAAATGTGTTTGCAACCCCCAAATCAACACTGCTCTGCTCTTGTGAGTATCTGTGGGTGTGTCCTCAAAAAGCTGAACATAGAAATTCCATATGACTCAGCTATTCCACTACTTGGAATATGTTGTTGATTGTCGTTGAGTTGTAGGCGACTCATGGCGATCCTATGAGCGAAAGTCCTCAACACTTGTGTGACTTTCATCCTTTCTCCCGGTTCTAGGGTTTCCAGAGGCAAGCTATTTATGGAAGTGGATGCCACTCCTGCTTCCAAGCTTGTTTCAATTGGGGAACGCCACCAAACCCCGTCCACCATGGGTAACCGTTATCTCATTTGACACATCAGTGTCACAGGCTTCAGCTTCACAGCAACCACAAGTTACCTCTGTCTGACAAGTGGACACACCAGGGCTATATGACCTAAAAGAAAGTTTGACCAACAACAATTTAAAACAGGTCTTAGGGCCACAGATTAGAGTCACCCACCTTTGGTTTGGTAGCATCACTTTCGGTCCACTAGGCCAACAGGTCTCTCTCCACGTTGTTGAGTGCCATCGAGTCGTAGGGGACTCATAGCGACCCTATGAACGAAAGTCCTCGACACTTGAGTGAGTGACTTTCATCTTTTCTCCCAGTTCATAGGGTTTCTGGAGACAATCTATTTACTTTGAATATACTCTGAGAAAATGAGAACTGAGGCACAAATGGAAACTTGTACACCAATGTTCATAGCAGCGTTATTCACCATTGCAAGAATATGGAAACAGCCCAGATGTCCAACCACAATCAAATGGATTGAGAAATTATGGTACATTCACACAATGGAATGCTACGCAGCATGCAGGAGCAATGATTTTGTAGGTCACTACCTAACTTGGATGGGACTGGAGAGCATTATTCTGAATGAACTAACTCAGTCCCATAAGGACAAATATTGTATAAACCCATTATTGTACAATGAGTATGAGGGTCCGAGGGGGAGAGAGGGTGGAAGCAGAGGGATGAGGATGGGCTGGGAGGGACATACAATTTGATGGTGAGAGTGAAGGAAATGGGAAATATGCAGTATAAAAAACAATGTATTTGAATGTTGTAAACAAACCAGTATAAAACTTAAAAAAAGAAGGAAAAAAAGATTTTTTTAAATGTTATTATTAGGTGGCATCAAGTAGATAACTGTTTGCAGTGGTTCTATAGGACAGAATAGAATTATCTCTCAGGGTTCACTAGGCTGCTTTTTTTTGAGAGCACATTAGCAGGTTTTTCCTTCTGAGGGTCTCTAGTAAGTTCAAACCTCTGACCCTTCAGGAGGTCAAACTCACTAATTGCTCGGCAAGAGAAAGATACAGCATTTGCTTCTGTAAGGATTGTTGTTATTGCGTATTGTCAAGTTGGGACTGACCCATCAGTGGTTTTTTTAGAGGCAGTATATTACATGAGAGGAGACTGCCCATCTTTCTCCTGCGGAGCAGCTGGTGAATTTGAACCTTGTACCTGGAGTTGGCAGTGCAATTCCTTACCACTATACCACCAGAGCTCACAGGCTTGGAAGCCTGATGGAGCAGTTCTCTTCTGTCCTTTGGGGTGCTGTAAGTAGGAGTCAGAATAAGGGCAATGGCTTGGGTTTAGTTTTAGCCTTCTACAATCAGGAACTTTCATTCTCCCCATTTTATAAGTGCAGGAAGTGAGGCTCAAAGAGGATAACTTCTATCTTCCCCACAAGAACACACAGCTAGCAAAAGAGAAATTCTAATTCAAATCCAGTCTCCCCGACTCCAAGTTCTTGTGCATAGCTACCAAAGTCCTTGGAAGAAAGAGGGGAGGAGGGAAGGAAATGACAAGCAAAGGTGGATTCACTTGTTTTCAGTCTTTTTCTCTATCTTGGGAAGAGGTGGAGCTCAGAGTCAATCCTCAGTCATTTCAACAAGGAGATGCTTCAGAAAGAGAAAACTGGGCCCAACTCATTCTCTCTCTTTCACACACCCATGATCTGTGGCCAAATCTCTTAAATCTACTCTAGGTTTAGGGTGGAGACCAGGCCATCTGGTTCCCTGTTCCCAATCCTTGAATCCCTTGCTCAGATTCCTCAGCCATTGAGTTCCTCAAGCCCTTGACCATAAACAGACAGAAGAGAGGAGCTCACACCCTGGCCTCTGGGATCACGGAAGAATCTCCTTTCAGAGGAAAGAGAGAGGCTTGCTGGGCCACCTCCAGTCACAACGGACTTTACACTATTTCCCAGGCTCTTCCTGGCTCCATGTCCCTACTCTTGCTGCCCCATTTGCCATATACCCTCTTCCTTTCTTATCAACTCAGAAAACTCCTATTCATCTTGCAGGACCCAGTTCCGCTATAAACTTTCCAACCAGGCAGATTTAGCCACAATTTCTTCACTTCTGTCCAGGAACTATTGTGTTATTTTGTGATTTACCCATTTGTGTGTGTGCTGCCACTGCTGGATTGTGTGCTCTTTGAGGACAAGGGTGGAGTTTTGTTGGCATGATTCCTAGAGCCAGCACTGTGCCTGGCATCTTTTTGCTGTTCCATTTGCAGAATGAATGGTAGAAATCAAGTGAAAGTATAAATTATCATGATTATCACAGCCAGTTAGTGATGGGAATACATATACTAAAATTGTAACAGAGAATTATACTTTCTTATGAAAGGATGATATACAAATTCATGAAGCGTTCCATATTTTATCCACAGTGAGATGGATTGATATAGTGATTGTAGAAATGGACTATAGTTTGGCAGAGATGATGAGAATGACATAGAATAGGGCAAGGTTCAGATCTGTTGTTCATAGTATTCGACTTGATGGCATCTAACAACAACAACAACAACAGACACTCTCTAAAATGTAAATCACAAAGACGCAACAAATATACGCAACTCTGGGTTACTCACTAGTCTGTGCCAAGAAATTTGGAAGACAGATACCTGGCCAACTGATTGGAAGAGATCCATGTATGTTCCTCTTCTCAAAAAAAAGTTGATCATACATCAGAATGGAAATTATCAAACAATATCATATGTAAGGAAAATCTTGCTGAAGATTATAAAAAAAACATGGCTAGAACAGTACATTGACAGAGAACTAGCAGGAATTCAAGCTGGATTCAGAAGAGGTCATGGCACAAAGGATCTCACTGATGTCAGATAGATTTTGGCTGAAAGCAGAATATACCAAAAGGATGTCTATTTGTGTTTTATTGCCCATGCAAAGGAACTTGACCATGTTCATCATAAAAAAAAAATATAGCTAATATTGAGAAGAAATCCCAGAACACTTAATTGTGCTTATGTAAAACCTATACTTGACCAAGAAGCTGTTGTCTGAACAGAGCAAGGGGATACTGTATGGTTCAAAATGAAGAAAAGTGTTTGTCAGGGCTGTATCCTTTCTCTATACCTATTCAATCTGTATGCTGAACAGGTAACTCAAGAAGCTGGACTTTATGAAGAAGAATGTGGCATCAGGATCAGAGGAAGATTCATTAAGAACCTGCCTTATGCAAATGATACATCCTTGCTGGCTTCAGAAGACCTTCAATGTGGATTAAATCTCAATATCATGGAAACAAAATCCTTACCACTGGACCAATAGATAGCACCATGACAGATGGAGATGAGATTGAAATTGTCAGTTATTTAATTTAGCTTGGATCCACAATCAATTCTTGATACCAGCAGTCAAGAAATCAGAAGAGGTGTTGCATTGGGAAAATCTACCTTTTGAGTGTGCTCGGGAGCAGTGATGTCAGTTTAAAGACTAAAGTGCACCTATTTAAGCCATGGTCTTTTAAACTATTTGCTGTACATCTGAAAGTTGGACAATGAATAGGGATGATAGCAAAAGAATCAATTAATGCCTTTGAGTTGTGGTGCTGGAGAAGAGCACAGAACAACCAATGGACTGACAAAAGAACAAATGTATCTTGGAGGAAGTGCAACCAGGGTGTTGTTCCTTTGTGGCCAGGATGGCGAAGTTTCATCTCACATACTTTGCGAATGATGTTAGAAGACACTAGTCCATGGGAAAAGTTATTATGCTTGGGAATGTGGAGGGTGAGTGAAGGAGGAAAAAACCCTCCACCAGAAAGATTGACCAGTGACTGCAGCAATGGATTTAAGTTTATTAAGGATGATGAGGATGGCACAGGCTGGGTCAGGGTTCAGAGTCATTGTTCATAAAGTGTAAATTATAGTGGACAACACCACAACCACTGACTAAATGCCAAGTATCTCAGTGTATTGTATTGTCTATGTTTCAACAATGAGAAGGAGGGTTTAGAAATGACTGTTTTACAAGAGAAAAGATGAGCCTAAAAAGATTAGAGGCTCACTCAAGGTTAAACAGAAACAGGGAACATGTGTGGTCTCATGTACAGTTTTAGGAGCTCTGGGGCCTGGTGGTACATAGTCGTGCTGCATAGCCAATCCAAGCAGGTGGCTTGAAGCCACCAGCTGCTCTGTGGGAGGAAGATGGGCAATCTCCTCTCGGGGGGTTTAGAGCCTCTGAAAATCAGCTGGTGAGTTGGTTTCAACCCCATGGCACATAACAACACTATGTACATTTTAAAATTGTTGCTGTTTTAGGTGTTGTGCAGCATCTACCACTCATAATGACCCAATAAACAACAGATTAAAACTCTGCCTTGTCCCCAACCTCTGCTAAGTTTAAATTCACTATTACAACAACTGTCAATCCATCTTGTTGAGGGTGTTCCTCTCCTTCGCTGACTCTTGACTTTTCTAAGTATGATTTCCTGCTATTCTTGTTAGTGTAGCAATAGTTTCCCAGATCTAATGCTAGAGTACCTGAGCTCCCTGCCGATGTATCAGAGATGGTGAGGACGGCATAGGATAGGGCAGGGTTCAGATCCATTGTTCATAGTGTCACTGTGAGTTAGAGTTAACTTGACAGAACTGAACAACAATGACGATGTTAGAGAACTGAGTTTCTCCTGGACCTAGTTCATTAGCCTGGCTTCGTACAGCTAGAGTGCATTGTTGTTGTTGACTGTCTTCAAGTCAAGCATGACTCATAGTGACCCTATGAACAAAAGGCCTGAAGCTCCTCTACAACTAATGACATTTATCAAAATTCAGAGTTTCCAGAGGCTTGTGGTTTAGGAAGCGGATGCCACTCCTGCTTCCAAACTTGTTATAGTATGTTATTGTTGTTATGTTCCACTGAGTCACCTATGATGTATAGCGACCCTATGTACAGTAGCTCTGAACCCTTCCTTGCCCTGAGCTAGTCTCACTAATTCCAACACACCATCATCCATTGTCCCAGTTACTGTATCAATCCATCTCATCTGGGGCATTCCTCTCCTGCACTGCCCCTCCACTCTTCTGAGCATAATGTCCTTCTCCAAGGACTGATCTCTCCTGATCAAGTGCCCAGAGTAAGTGAGGCAGAGCTTCAAAATCCTAGCCTCCAAGGAGAGACTTGGTTTCACCCTCTCCAAGACAGACTGATTTGTTCTCTTGGCACTCCATGGTATGTTCAAGACTCTTCTCCAGTACCACAATTTGAAGGCATCTATTCTTCTCTGTCATCCTTAGTCATCATCCAACTCTCTGAAGCATAAGTAATTGAGAAGACCATGGCTTGGATTAGACGCACCTTTGTCTCTAGACTGACATCATTGCTCTTCAGCATTCTAGAGAGGTCCACGACAGCAGATTTTCCCAGTGCAATTAATCTTTAGATTTCTTGACTGCTGGTGTTAAGTGTGTTGACTGTGGATCTAAGCAAGCTGTAATTGCTAACAACTTCACTCTCTTTTCCGTCTATTATGGTGCTGCCAACTGGCCCAGTGGTGAGAATCTTTGTCTTCTTGATGTTGAGCTTTAGTCCTTGACCTTCTCCAGCAAAAGCTTCAGGTCTTCTTCGGTTTCAGCAAGCAAGGTTGTGTTGTCTGCATATCCTATGTTGTTAATGAGTCTTCCTCTAATCTTGATGCCACACTTTTCATAAAGCCCTGCTTCCTGAACAATCTGTTCTGTATACAGAGTGCATTTCAAAGGTGAATAGAGCAAAAGTGAAGAAGGGATATGAAACACAAACAAAAGAAGAAAGACAGAGTAAATCTTATTAAGAAAAATACACAGAATAAATTTTATTAAGTAAGAAAGGAACACAGGGTAAACTTTATTAAGAAACTAGAAGCACCCTCAAGAAAGGAGAGTGACTCTGTCCTTGCTTGAGAAAGAGAGGTGAGACTAGACCTCGTGTGCTTCTTTGCTTCTTAGTTCTACAGACTTTGAACCTTCTGAGCTCATTAGAATACTCACTCTTTGCTGAAATGGACCTTTGGTAAAATGTCATCTGTTCCTGCCCAATGGATCAATCATGGGCATCTGCTGATTTATGTGCTGGTTGGATTCCATCTCCAGACCTTTGCTGCCATGTTCTCTTTGTTCACTGTGACCACACTACTTCTCCAGGGATTGGCCTCTCCTGACAACATATCCAAAGTACAATAAGACAAAGTCTCACTCATGATCCTTACTTCTAAGGAGCACTATGGCTGCACTTTGTCCAAGACAGATTTGTTTGGGTTTTTTAATACTTGTAAAAAGATGGTCTATTTCATCTTCTTCACCACACCACAATTCAAAGATGTCCATTCTTCTTCAATCTTCCTTATTCATTGTCCAACTTTTATGTGCATGTGAAGCAATTGAAAATATCATGGTTTGGGTGGGGCATACTTTAGTCTTTAAGCTGACACTTTTGCTCTTTAGCTCGTGAAAGAGATCTTTTTGCAGCAGATTTAACCATACAATGTGTAAGGTCGCCAAGGATGGACAGAACCCCATTCAGGCCAAGAAAGACAGTTTCTTGAGAAGAAGCTGCCAGGCTAACCCCAAAGTAGAAACCAGCCCCTACTTAGAGTGGGGTTTTATATGGTCTTACAAGGAAATTGGGGAAGGAGATGTTCGCAGTTGTTCTTTTTACAAGATAAGGGAGCAGAGTGAGGGTCACAAATAGTTATTCCTGGGAAATGGAGGTAGAATAATTTCACAGCCCTAACAGAGACAAGCGAAGCCACAGCTGCTGCTTCCTGTGGTTCATTTTGGTGGCTCTTCTGGGGAAGGAAGGGAGAGCGGCTCTGTAGCCCTAACACAGCACTTACTTGATTCCCTGACTGCTGCTTCCACGGGTATTGATTGTGGCCCCAAGAAAAGGAAACCCTCGACAACTTCATTATTCCCTCCGTTTATCATGATGTTGTTTATTGGCCCCGTTGTGAGAATTTTCATTTTCTTTCTGTTGAAGTGTAAGCCATACTGGCGGCCATTGTCTTTGAGCTTCTCCAAGAAGTGCTTCAAATCTTGTTTTCCACAAGCAAGGCTGCATCCTTTGGGTATCCCAGGTTGTTGATGAATCTCTTCCCCATCCTGACACCACATTCTTTTTGTCTAATACAATTTCTTGGATTATTTTTTCAATATATAGATTGAATGAGTATGGTGAAAGGATACAACTCTGATGCACACCTTTCCTGATTTTAAACCACTGATAAATTGAAAAATATTATATGATAGGGTATTATGGTTATCATAAGAGTCCAGAATTAAGGTTGCATAGTGGAGTGTACTCGGGATGGTGGGAAGGGTGCGGGGGATTGTATACCAAAGAAAGAATTTTTCTTTTACTTTTCAAAGAGAGGAGCAAACTGGGGGGTGGGGAGTGGGCAAGGGAGTGGGGAAGGGCTGGGCAGGGAGAAAAGTGCAACAATGAATGAATGGAAATCCAAAATCTCTGTAAATGTTCATTAAATTTAATAGAATAATTTTTTTAAAGTATATCTATTAAAATACACATTATTTTACGTTTAGGAGCTATGGTGGCCTAGTGGCAAGAAGCTGTGCTGAAATTCTGAAGGCACGCAGTTCAAGGCGACCTGTTGCTCTGAGGGAGAAGAATGGGCAATCTCCTCCTATGCGATTAACTGCCTCTGAAAACCCGCCAGAAGATCAGCGATGGGTTGGTTCCAACTCGATGGTACACAACAACAATGACGATTTTAAGTTTAAATATTTTCTTTGTACCAAAGAAAGCAGAATTTATTTAAATTTTGCTCTTCTGGTTTAATGAGAAGAGATGCATTAGAGAAAATAAAACTTCAAAATATCCTTCTTTGCTTATTTCATTTCTGAGTTAAGAGTTGGAAATGACAACAAACGAGAGAAAACTGAAATGTTTGAGCTCTGGTGGTGTAGTCAGTAGCATGTTGTGCTGCCAACATTTAAAAGGTCTCTTGTCTCCAAAGGTTCAAATCCACCAGAAACTCTATGGGAGAAAAATGATCAATCTCTTCCTACCCATGGAAACCCAATGGCGGGTCACTAGGAGTCAGAAGTTATTTGACAGCAGTGATTTCCCCCCCACCCCTCCACTTAATGTTTTAGAACACCTTTTTGGTAAAACTCAAAAGATATATATCTAGGGGTAGGCATTTTCTCTTACTTTCAACAGTATGACAAAGTAACAGTACTTTGTTAGATCCTGGTTTGTTTTTTTCTTTAGCAAAAATAATAACTACAAAATATGTCTCAATTCAATGTGTACAATTCAGTGGCATTGTTTACATTCAAACTGGGTCTTTCTATCTGTTTCTGAATGGCTATGACTTGATCAACTTAAAAATCTCAGTGTCCTTCACTGTCCTCCAAGCTTCAGATCTACCCTTTTGAGCTGCTGTTGTCAGTTGAAGCTGAACATAGAAATTCCAGCTGTTCTATTGCTTGGAATATACCCCAACAAAATGAGAACTGAGGTTCAAATGGAAACTTGTACACCAGTGTTCATAGCAGCATTATTCACCATCTTAAGAACATGGAAACAGCCCCAGATGTCCAACCACAAATGAGTGGACTAGGAAGTTGTGGGACAGTCATACAATGGAATACTACGCAGCACACAGGAGCATTTTGTAAATTACTACCTAACTTGGGAGGGATTGGAGAGCATTATGCTGAGTGCATTAACTCAGCCCCAAAAGGAGAAACACTGTATAAAACCATTATTGTAGAATGAGTATGAGGATCCAAGGTGAGGGAGTAGGGGTGGGTGGAAATAGAGGGGTGAGGCTAGGTGGGGGGCTCGGGTGTTCATCATAGGGTTGCACAATTCAATGGGTCAGTGGGGTGAAGGAAATTGGAAGGTGCTTTTGTGAAAAACAATATATTCAAACTTTGTAAATAAATCAGAAGAAAAAGAAAAAGAAACAAAAAAGAACACAACGTTCAAGGCAGACATTCTTTTCTAATTAAGCTAAATTATTGTTTGGTTTAAAGATGACTTCAGGGAATAGTTTCAGTTTAAGATTAAAGATATAACTTGAGGGCGCTTTTATGTGTGTGAATATTATTCCTCTAAACAACTGAGGATTTCTGTTGCCCTTTCAATTTTGTAAGGAGCCCTGGTAGTGCAGTGGTTCAGCAGCATCTGACTAGTAACCAAAAGGTCTTACCAACTGCTCCATAGGAGAAAGTTGCAGCAGTAGCGTCTGTTTTAAGTTTGGTGTTTTAGGTACCATCAATTCAGCCACACACTACAGAATAAAACCCAGCAGGTTTCTGCACCCTCCCCACTGTGCCTCGTAAACCCTACGGGGTGGATCTAGCTGGTCTTAAAAGGTCTAGGCCCTACCACCCTGAATGCACCTGATCTAGTCTAAAAGGTCACTGTAAAGCAGCTTGACTGCAATGGGTTAACTTTTGTGCCCAAGGTGAGCCTGCTAGAATCCAAAAGAGGAATGGTGGCAAGAAACAGGCCTGCTCCTACCATTCAGGCGGTCATATAAACGAGAAGAGCTTTTTTTGCAAGACAACTGGCAACATGTATCAAGAAACATAAATATATTCATTTCCTTTGATCTAGCAAAATCCTCTCATTAGAGGTTTCGCTAAGTAATTTTTTAAAATTAAAAACAAAGAAGAAAGTAATGGGAAAAGTCTTGCTTGTTTGTTAACTTTTGTGTTTTGTACAAGGATGTTCATCTCAGTATTATTGATTATTGTTGTTGTTTGGTACTTCTGAAAAGGTTCAGACTAAGGACAATAAAACAAAATTCTGCGCATCCTGAACTATCTGCACAATCCTAGCTCATTGGTACAATCACTGTGTCAATACATCTCCTTGCTGATACACCCTAATTCAAATGCATCAGTTCATCATCAGTCGTCTTTATTCATTACTCAGCTTTCACATGTATATAAGTTACTTGAAAAGTACCATGCCCTGAGTCAGGTGCACCTTAATCTGCAAAGTGGTATCCTTGCTCATTAACACTGTAAAGATGTCTACTGTGGCATGATGCTGGGAAAGGTGGTGGGTTGGTGAAGGAGAGCAAGAGCCCTGAGCAGGTGGACTGACACGGTGACTGCCGTAATGGGCTCTTGTGTGTCAGGAAGTGCAGGATAGAACAGGGTTCAGACCTTTTGTTCACAGAGTCACTATGAGTCAGACTCGACTCAACAGCACCTAACCACAACTGCAGATTTTCCCAGCAATATGGTTTTGGGTTGTTTTTTTTTTTAATTTTGTTACTACTGCTTCCATGGACATTGATTGTGGATCTCTGGCACTTGTTCCCTGATTTTAAAGCATGTGATAGATACCCCTTCCCTCCAAGAAAAATGGCATTCTTGGCAACTCAGTATTTTGTCTTTTTATCGAGATGTTACTTACTGGTGCGGTGGCGAGGATTTTGTTGCCTTTAGATTGAGGTCTGATTCATACTGGACGCTCTCATCGTTGCTCTTCATCAGTAAGTGCTCCACGTCCTCTTCACTTGCAGCAAGCAAGCTCTGCTTTACAAGCTGTTGGTGATGAATTTTCTTCCACTCTTGATGAATTCATCACATGGTCCAGTTTCCTGGATTATTTTCTCAGTTGTTGTTGTTGTGTACTGTAGACTCGGAACCCACCCATAGCTGGTCCTCCAGCAGGTTTTCAGAGGCAGTTAAAGGCACAGGAGGAGATTGCCCATCCTTCAGCAAAGCAGCTGGTGACCTTCGTGACACACTCCTTTCCTGATTTGAAGCCATGCAGTATCCCATTTTTCTATTAGGAGAACTCTGGGACCATGCAGAGTTTCTGCATGATCACAGTTAAGTGCTTAAGATTCTCATCCTTCATAATATTATCCATAATTTGTTATGATCCACATAGTCAAATGCTTTTGCATAGTCCACAAAACACAGGGAGTCATCTTTCAGGTATTTACTGCTTTCGGTTAAGGTCCAGCTGATGTCTAGAAATAATCTCTCTCATTCCATACAAGTTTTTCTGAATCTGGCTTGAATTTCTGCAAGTTCTCTCTTGATGTATTACTGTAAATGTTTTTATCTTTAGCAAAATTTTACTTGCATATAGTATTATCTAGGGAGCCTCGGTGGCCTCTTGGTAAGGAGTTGTGCTGACAACCCAAAGGCAGGAGATTTGAATCCACCAGCTTCTCCGGAGGAGAAAGATGGCCAATCTCCTGTTGTGCGATTGTTTGCCTCTGAAAATCTGCTGGAGGGCCTTCTATGAATTGGTTCCAACTAGACACTAATGAACAAAGTGTTATTGCTTGACAATTTTCACATTCTGTTTGATCACCTTTCTTCGGATTGGACACAGATAGGCCTGTCTTCCAGTTAGTCTGTCAGATTTCTTGGCTTAAGCAAACAAGTGCTTCCAGTATATGTTTGTTGAAACATCTCAAGTGATATTTTATGAATTCCTGGATCCTTGGGTTTTGCCAATGCTTTTAGTATAGTTTGAATGTTTTCTTTCAATACCATCAGTTTTTGATCCTATATTCTCTCCTGGAATAATTGAGCAGCTTCCATTTCTCTTTTAGTAACATGGTTTTATTTTGAAAAACACTAAATACATATTAAATGTGAATAGTAGTTGTCTCTGATTATTGGATTATGGATGAGGTTTCCCCCCCCCCTTCCTTTTGCACCTTTGTATTTTTTTTTCTGACTACATAATCCAGCAAGTTTTTGTTTTTACGAGGTAGAATTTAAAATAATGTGGTTTTTCGTTAATCCAATGAATTTTCATCAGAAGATTTTTCTTCCAAAGTGCTTCTGGATGAACTTGAACCTCCAACTTTTTGGTTGGTAGCTGTGTGTGATAATTCTTTATATCACAGTTACTTTATTATAAACTCCAAGCAAAGCCAAATCCACTGATATAGACTCTGACATACAGCACTTCTAGAGGACAGCATGGAAGAGCCCCATAGCATTTTCAAGGCTGCAATCTTTAGGAAAGCTGACTGACATGTCTTTTTCCTATGAAGCGACTGGTGGGTTCAAATCACAGACCTTTAGGTGAGCACCTGAGTGCTTCACCACTGCATCACCAGAGCTTCTTCATTTAGTAGCCCAAGGGCTCTGAAGTTGTGAGTCGGGTGGTGCAGGGAGTGATTAGGCAGAGGGGGCCATTGGACAAAGTGGCTCCCTGAAGCTTTCTGCTCTGACTAGCATGACCTCTCTCCCGGCACTTGCACCCAAACCTGCTGGCCAGAGGCATCTGACATTGATATTTACCATTCCTGGAGTCCACAGTGACTTAAAGGACAGCTATCTGGAAGGTACCTGCACAAGCAAACCACCACATTCCCAAGCTTATCAGATTTCCTCACCTAGAAATTCAGAGTGTGGGTGGCAGCTCTTAGGCTGCCACCACCCCCAGAGACACAATGCACATCCCTTTGACAGTTCTTTTGTAAGAGCAGAATGTAGTTCTGAGGATAACTTACTGTGTCAGACACTCTGCTGGGTGCCTTCTATGTGTAATTCTTATAACAAGGCAAAAATGAAGTAGGGTAGGCAATCACTATGATTCTTATTTTATAGACAAAGAAGCGGAGACTCAGTGAGGTCACACAAAGTCTCTCAGGTGGAAGAACTGGGATCCAAACCCAGCTATTCTAACTCCAAATCCTGTAATGTTTCTAAGCCCCCTCCCAATCATTTGCTATGAGATGCAAGGGTCATTCAATGATATGCTAATAAAAGAATTTTTTGGCCAAAGCATTTTGAGGAAAGCAGCAAACTGCTTCTTCCTCTTAAATTGTCATGTGACTCCTTAGCCTATTAGAGGCTCTGAGAAATTCTGTAAGAAGGAAACAGGTTTGATTTGGTTAAATGTCTTTGCCTGTATTTGTCTATATAAGTCAGTAAAAACAGCAAAGGTTGCGTGGGGACAGCCATGTCTGACCTTCACCAACTTTACAGAGGGGGACTATACCTGTCAACAGCAGTATCAATAACACCAAACCAATGTCCATGAGGTCAGACAAATCCCCCCCAACACACTTCCATACTTCTTTCTATTCATCTCAACACCAATCTTACTGCGTTGCTGGCTCCAAAATCCAACATGATAACTCACAGACCACACAGAACCATACTAGGAAAGTCAAAAGGTTATGATCCAGATGAATTACAGAATATGATCACTACAGTGCCTGAACTGCGCACATAGGCACCTCAGCCTTGACTCTCCTACCTTCAAATCTGTTGTTTCCAGGTTCTCAGTCCTGCCAACATTGGCTCTTCCACACCCCACCCCACACGAGGTCTCATATCTCACATCAGGTCTCCAGTTTGACTGTCGGTGCTGCTGCTGGAGCTGGAGCTGGAGCAGGAAGAACGTCCTACATTGTCTTACTTTCTCTTTCATGGAACCAGAAAATCTGTCCTTGTGGCTAGAGCTGTTCAATTTATTGGCACGACCAGCCAATCCCCTTGTAGATTGTTGAGACTGGCCAATCTCCTTGTGGAATGGTAGATAGCCAATTCCCTTGTGGGTAGGTTAACATGCCCCATCCACATCTTCCTGCTCATCTACATAGCAAAGTCAAATAATGGCTAGTAAAAGTCATATTGGAAGAAAAACTCCCTTCACATAATAATTAAGTCTTGTGAAGCATTCAGTAGAAATCACTGCATTACATCTTCAAACACTGCATTATGTCACTAGCCAGGGGCTTCTCAGTGTTTTCTCTAGTTCTCCATACTGCAAGATGAACCTGTTTTCCAGGGAAGGAAACTGAAGGTGAATCTTCCAAGCAGAGATGTAATATTAAGAGTCAGTATTGGCCTGGTCCAAAGCCTAAGTGCTCATTTTCCTCTGTGACACAAGACCTTCCATGCAATCTTTGTCTCCTTCACACTCTTTATAATTGGTTGTCTTGATGCTGGTGCATCTCTTCTGTGATAAGAAGCTTACTACAACCATAAGAGTGACCACAGTTCAAAGGGAGCCAAGAGTGTTTCTTGTTCACAGGTTTCCAAGATTGGCTCTGCTTAGGAGAACACTAAAGACAGGCTGATTTTGTAATTCTAAGGTCAGCCTGTGAATCCGCATTTTAAGGGTATATCTATAGATGGGTGGGTCTAGAAGCCCCAGGAAATGTGCACCTTCACCTAGATTCCAGATTCTAGCCTGAGAAGTTAGCCTGGGGTTCAACAGACCTGGAGATGAATCCAGCTCTTCTGAGCACTTGCTGAGTGGCCTTGGAAAAGTCATTTCCAGCTCTATGCCTGTTTTCTCACCTGAGAAATTCAGGCAGGAATACTTGCCCATAGGAAAGAGAACAACATTAAATGAGAAAAATGTATGATTCTTTGCACAAGCAGGCACTTAGAACATTGGCATTGGCATTGATATTATCATTACTGCAGATGTGCAATCATCTGGTCCAGAGAACACAGGCCCCTCCTGCCTCCCATGTCCAGGGCAGTATTCCTAGTGTCCAGGACATTTGTATCATCAACCCAGGCGCCAGCCTCCTCCCAGCTTCCCACAGCAGCAGTGGACTCCACCTCCCCTCTTGACAATGCCTCCTGAACACTCACTTCTTCCACGTGGCCTCCCAGCACTGACCTCACCCCAGACCCTATCAGCTGAGCCTTGTGTGGCTTCTCTTCCACTATCTCAGCTCCCACACCCAGCGGGGCCTGGGTGGGTCTAGGCAGGGGCCAGGGCCTTGTGTTTGTAGCCAAGTGCTCTGGAAAAAAGAGCCTGTCAGACCCAAGGCAGTGGAATCACTAACTCAGACTTAGGAGTCAGAGACACCCAGGGTTAGGGGTCAGTAGCTTACTGTCTGGGGGTGTCTTGAATGGGCTATTGCACTAACTGATAATGGAAATGTCAAGTTCCCTCTTATCAAACTATTGTTGTTGTAATGTGCTGTCAAGTTGGAACCCATAAGTAGGTTTTCAAAGGCTGTAAATTGCATGGGAGGGGATTCCCTGTCTTTCTTACATGGAACAGCTGATGTATTTGAACCACATGCCTTTAGGCTGAGAGTGCAGCTCCTTAATCACCAGGCCACAGAGCTCCCTCACCAGGCTATTTAGAGGGATCAATTAAGTCGTGGGTAGAGCATACAAATGAATGAGAGGTATCATATCCCCCACTTTGTTCTTCAGCTCAATCAATAGTGAATGATCAACTATTCATATGCCCCTTTTTCCTTCAAATCTTCAAATTTTATTTATTTTATTGTTGTTGAGGATATACACTCTGAAACATATGCCAGCCATCCCAATGTGTACAAGTTAGGGAAATAATTTTCATGCTTAGAGTTATGCAACCATTTTCACTTTTATTTTTTAATTGTTTCCCCTAGTTAACATAAATCCATCACCCTCTATAATTCATAGCTAACCTTTTAGATTGCTGTTGTCAATTTGGTTTTATATAGATAGCTCTTAAAATAACATAATGTTCAAGGCTACTACTAGTTAAGCTAAACTATTGTTCAGATTTAAAAGTTGTTGGCTAAAAGTTTAAAGATCATCTCAGGACAATAGTATTAGGGGTTCAACCACCTTCCAGGACTCCAGAAAGTCTGAAGTCTATGAAAACTTGAAATATTGTTCTGTATTTCCACCTTTTTGATCAGGATTCTTCTACAGAAACTTTGATTAAGATAGATGTTAAAAAATGCCAACAAAGCACCAGCCATTTCTTGTCTTATGGCAAAAGAGGCAGTTGTTCATGGGGACAGTTGACCACATGTTCCATACCCTTCTTCTAGTCTTGATTTTCCTTCTGCTTCTTTTGTTTCAGAAAGAGAAGTGTCATCTTGAAAGTTATATTTATTGCCAGTTCTTTCCAGGAGACTAACCTTTCCTGAGGCTAATTGTTACTTCTTGTTGGTGTTGAATCATTCCCCTTTATGGTGTATGTGCAAAACAGAATTGCTCCCCAGAATTTTCAAGGCTGTAATCTGGTCTTTTAAAGTGCCTGTGGGCAGGTTTGAATTACCAATCCTTCAGCTGGAGTTAAGTGCTTAATGTCTGTGCATAAGGTTGTTTTGAAAACAATTTCATGTTTGTCAAGTATCTGGCACACGGTGGAAATGTAACCAACTTAATTCTGACTCCTGGCTATCTTACTTACGTGTGTCAGTGTATACTCCATAAGGGTTTAAGTTATTGATTTCTGCCTCAAAATAGATTATTAGACCTTTCTTTTTAAGGTGTCTCTGTGTGGTTTCAAGCGGGTAACTGTGTGGCTCACAGTCAAATACTTAAGCCATTTGGAGACAAGAGGGAGCCTTTTCAATATAACTCAGGGTAGAAAGGAGATCTACTTTTATATGGTGTAATAGGAGGTGTGATAGGAAGAGACTATGTTTTCTAGGGCAAAAGATCATGTTTATGTCTGACATTGTGAACACTCCAGCTGAACCTTAGATAGCTGTAAAGAAGAGCTCCTCACACTAGGGCCATGAGAAAGGCTGTAAATGGGGGGTGGGAGATCTAACCCAATTCATTGCCACCAAATTGATTCCAACTCATGATGATCACCTATCAGGTTCCTGAGACTGAAAATCTTTACAGGAAGATACTGCCTCATCTTCCTCCTGAGGAACAACTGGTAGATTCCATGTGCCAATGTTTTGGTTTGTAGCCTTACATTTAATGAGGGTATGAGTGAACATACCAGGAGAGAAGTAAAACAGACTAAAGACAGAACTTGGAGCTTGGTTCTCCCTTCTTCTTAAGGCACTTGCAGCTGATGGGGTGGTAGCAGAGCGCAGGCTATCAGATAGTCCTTCTAATATATCTAAATCACACACACACACACACACACACACACGTTGTTAATAGGTGCCATCAAGTTGACTACAACTCATCGCAATCTTATGAACAAGTCTGTCCTATCAGGTACCATACTCACCATCTCTGAAATGCCCAACCTCATTGTTATAGCAACTGTGTCAATACGTCTTGTTAAGGGTCTTCCTCTCTTTCTCTGACTCTCCCTCCACCTTTCCCAGTATCATGTCTTTCCCAAGGCTGAACCCCACCTAAGAACATACCCAAAGTATGTGAGACATAGTTTCACCATTCTCATCTCTAAGGTGCACCCTGGTTGCACTTTTTCAAAGACAGACTTGTTTGTTCTTTTGGCAGTCCTTGGGATATTCAGTATTCTTCTTCAGCACCACAATTCAAAGGCATTGGCTCTTCTTTTGTTGTCCAAATTAGGTTTTCAACTTCCAGATGCATAGAAAGTAATTGAAAAACCATGGCTTGGATCAGGCATACCTTAGTATTTAAGTTGACATCATGATTTTTTAGCACTTTGAAGAGGTCCTTGACAGCATATTTTTCCGAATGCAACATATTTTTTTTTTATTTCTTAACTGCTGGTACCAAGGGTGTTGATTGTGGATTTAAGTAAGAGGAAATTTCAACCTTTTCTCCATCAATCATGATGCTGGCTATTGGTCCCGTGGTAAGGATTTTTGTTTTCTGGATGTTCAAATGAAATTCATATTGAAGGCTGTATCCACCACTCATCTGTCTGAATTAAGGTGCTTCATAAAAAAAAAGATGCAGCCCTGGAAATGTTCACTAGTCTATGCCAACAAATTTGGAAGACTGCTACCCGACCAACTGACCAGAAGAGAATCATATTTGTGCCCATTAAAAAAAAAAAACACAAAGCAACAGAATGCAAAAATTATGAAACTTTATCATTCATATCACATGTAAATAAGATCTTGATAAAGAATATTTTAAAATAGCTGGAGAAGTACATTGACAATGAACTGCTAGAAATTTAAACTATATTCAGTAGAGGCCATAGAATGAGGGACATCATTGAAGACATCAGACAGATCTTGACTGAAAGCAAAGAATACCAGAAAGGTGTTTACAAGCATATTGATTATGCAAAAGCATTTTGCTGTGTGAATAATAATAAATTATTAATAACATTGAGAAGAATAGGAGTTCTGAAACATTTAACTGTGCTCTATCATTGTATTTGAACAAGGTCACACTGTAAATTCAGGAAATATGTGTGTCACAATTGCATCTTCTCCATCATCCCCATTCAATATGTATAAAGAGCAAATCATTTGAGAAACTGGACTATATGAAGAAGAATTTGGCAAGAGGATTAGAAAAAGACTTATCAGCTAGCTATGTTATGCAGATAATACAACCCTTCCAATCTGAAAGGGAAGAGAATTTGAAACATTTACTAAAAAAAGAACGATGACAATGAGTATACATCAACATCAAGAAAACAAAAATACACATAACCAGACCATAGACAACATAATGGTAAATAGAGAAAAAACTGAATTTGTCAATTATTTCCTTTTTCTCAGATCCACAATCAACTCATTGAAGCAGCCAACAAGAAAGAAAACAAAATATTGCAATGGGTTGCTCTGCTGTCAAGGACCTCTTGAAAATGTTAAAGAACATGGATGTTATAGACGAATGTGTGCCTGACCCAAAGCCAAGACATGATATGTTCAATTGCTTTACATATATATATTGTGTTGTTATGTGTGCCGTCAAGTAGCCTGCAACTCGTAGTAACCTTATGTACAACAGTTCTGAAGCCTGCCCTGACTTGAGCCAGTCTCACCTACTCTGACCCACTTCTGCCTCATTTGTGTGTATAGATAGATAGATGATAGATAGATAGATAGATAGATAGATAGATAGATAGATAGATAGATAGATAGATAATAAAAGTTACATGATGAAAAAAGGAGGACAAAGAAGGATCTATGTCTTTGGCTTGGAGTGTTGTCTAAGTGTATTGATATTATATGTGTTGCCAAAAGGACTAACTCTGTCTTGGAAGGAGCAAGTCCAGGTCCTCCCTGAAGTTTAGAATGGAGAGACTTTGCTTTGTATACTTTGGACATATTGTCTCAGAAGGAGTCTTTGGAAAAGGGCATCGTGCTTGGAAAAGCAGAGAGTCAATGAAGAGGAGGAAGAGCCTCAACAAAATGAGTCAGTACAGTGACTGCAACAATGGGCTTAAGCACACCAGAGATTGTGAGAATGGTGCATGGTTTTGAGCTGCTGTACAGAGTCACTATAAGTTGGAGTAAATCAATGGCACCTAATATAGGTACCAGGTACCTGTCTGGTGTCTATCAGGCACCTAATATAAATATCCTAAGATTGTTGTTGTTGTTGTTATACGCCATCAAGTCATTTGTGACTCATAGTGACCCTATGTACAAGATTCCTAAATGCCGTTCTATCCTGTACCAACCTCACTGGTCTCAAACACATTCATTCCCACCACTCCACTCACAGAATCGATCCATCTCATTGAGGGTCTTTCTCTCCTGTGCCGTCCCTCCACTCATCCAAACATGATGTCCCTCTCCAAGGACCAGTCCCTCCTTGCAACATCCCAAAGTATGTCAGATGAAGCTTCAGAATCCTTGACTCCAGGGAACATTCTGGCTTCACCCTCTCCAGGACAAACCTGTTTGTTCTCCTAGCAGTCCATGGTATGTATATTCAACACTCTTCTCCAGCACCACAACTCAAAGGCATCAATTCTCTTTCTATCATGCCTATTCACTGTCTAACTCTCCAATGCATAGCACATAATTACAAAGACTATAGCCTGGATCAGGTGCACCTTAGTCTCCAGCCTGACATCGTTGCACTTCAGTACTCTGGAGAGGTCCCTCACAGCTGACTTTCCCAATACAATTCGTCTTTTGATTTCCTGGCTGCTGTTATCAAGAGTATCAATTGTGGAACCAAGTAAACTAAAACTGTTAACTATCTCAATCTCTTCACCACCCATACTGATGCTCCCAATTGGAAGAGTGGTGAGAATCTCTGTTTTCTTGATATTGAGCTTCAATCCATATTGAAGACTGCAGTCCTTGACCTTCTGCAGCAAGCGCTTCAGGTCCTCCTCAGTTTCAGCAAGCAGGGTTCTGTCATCTGCACAACGCAGGTTGTTGATGATTCTTCCACCAATCCTGATGCCACATCCCTCCTTGTACAACCCAGTGTCTCAGATGATCTGTTCTGCATATAGATTGAAAAGGTATGGAGACAAAATACATCCCTGATGGACCCCTTTATTGATTTTGAACCATGTAGTGTCTCCTTGCTCTGTTCTAACGACTGCCTCTTGGTCCAAGTATTAGTACAATCAAATGTTCTGGGATTCCTTTTCTTCTCAGTCATATAGCTTGTTGTAATCCATAGTCAAAAACCTTTGCATAGTCAATGAAGCACGGATAGACATTCTTCTGGTATTCTCTGCTTTCTGCCAGATCCATCTAACATTAGCTATAATATCCCTAGTACCACGACCTATTCTAAATCCAGCCTGCACATCTGGCAGTTTTCTGTTGACATATTGTTCCAAATGTTTTTGGATAATTTTCAGCAGAATCTTGCTTGCAAGTGATATCAATGATATTGTTCGATAATTTCCACACTCTGTTGGGTCACCTTTCTTTGGAATGGGGACAAATATCAATCTAGAGCACACTTAAATTATCATTTGGACTAACAGATGGCAATTGAAACTGAGATCTTAGAAATGGAAACATGGAGAAAGAGAAACAGCTGTAAGGAGACACTAGTGATTGGAACGTAGAAAATTGGAATGTAGGAAAATTGGATATTGTTAAGAAAGAAATGGAACGCATAAATATTGACATACCAGTTACTGGCGAAATGAGTTGGCTTGTCATGGGACGTTTTGAATCAGATGATTATATGATTTATTATGCTGGGGATGAAAAGGTGAGAAAAAATGGGATTGGTTTTGTAATTAAAAAAATAATTTCTAGATCTATCCTGAAATACAATGTGGTGAGCAACAGAATAATATCCATACACATACAAGAAAGTCCAGTGAGTACCACTATCATTCAAATATATGCACCAACAACTAGAGCCAAAGAAGAGGAAATAGAAGATTTTTATCAACTTTAGCAGTCAGACATTGATCAAACATGCAATCAAGACGCATTAGTAATAATGAGCAACTGGAATACAAAAGTTGGGAAAAGGGAAGAAGGATCAGTAGCTGGAAAACGTGGGCTTGGTGAGAGAAATGAGGCTGGAGATAGAATGATAGAGTTCTGCACATTCAATGATTTATTCATTGCAAATGCCAATCCTAAGACAGGTATCTACAATAACTAGTAGGGAGGAGCTCTCGTGGTTTAGTGGTAAGGCATTGCACTGCCAACCTGAACGTGATTTGAATCTATAAACGGCTCCACAGGAGAAATATGGGCAATCTCCTTCTGTGCCATTTACTACCTATTAAAATTCTGCTGGAGGGTCAGCCATGACTTGGTTCCTATTCAGTAGTATACAACAACAACAACATAATAACTGGCAGCATATACCCAAAACATTAAGAGCACATATCTTGAAATTTTTTCTTATGTCTTTAGTAATCAGTGAAATAGAAGGTTATTATAAAGTATTGATTTTGACACCTCAGTGTAGCATAGGGTAGGGACCTGTCAACAGAGCAGAACCAGGACTGGAACTCAGGTCCTCATGATCCTAGTCCATGGTTCCTTGCTTAGGTCTGTGTGGGTTGTGAGGCATTGTGAGAGTAAAGGATAGCGTGTGGGACGTGGATGCTGAGGCTGACCAGCGAGTGGCAGAAGAGGCTGACCAGCAAGTGGCAGAAGAATCCAAAGTGTTATGTATAGAATGAGTGAATTTGACCATAGGGAGAATGGAAAAGAAGAAGGTGAATGATTGTCCCATATTATAGAAGAATAGATGAATGTTCCATGAGGAAACAGCTGGCCCAAGTCACTTGGAATTAAGACTGATTGATTAAAAAACCATATACTCTTGATAGTATTTTCCTTTAAATGCTGGGGTTTGGGGAAAATGACTCTCATAGGCAGAGGAAAGAACAAAGACTCCAAGATTGGATTCCAAGATTGGGTGGCAGGGATTCCAAGGTTGGATTGGG
This sequence comes from Elephantulus edwardii, assembly GCF_000299155.1. Lineage (NCBI taxonomy): Eukaryota > Metazoa > Chordata > Mammalia > Macroscelidea > Macroscelididae > Elephantulus > Elephantulus edwardii. Next base: position 9,040,616 of record NW_006399778.1, on the reverse strand, counting down.
GAGACCTTCTAGATATCTGGAGTCCTTCTGGCCCCCGGAGCTGTTGGCTCTGATTGCAGATAAAAAGACATGGAAACTACTGTCCCAGAGTGACCTGGCTCCCGGTTGTCCTTCTAGTGCAGTGAAGCCAAGTTCTCACAGTCCCTGCATCTCATAACAATTTTCCAATGGAGTCATTGTCTGCTTTGTTTTATTTGCCCCAAGTTCAGGCCACCCTGCTTTTGCCTGGTGAGTGGCCTCTTTCAAAGGCGAGCTGGCCTTTCTCTGCCTGACAATTGGTCCATTCAAAGATGGACATGCATCTCCACACACAGGGCAATGCTGCCATACAGGCAGGCATCCACGAACCTGTGTGCAAAGATATCAGGTAGCTATTCAGACATCTCAATAGCCAGATGTGCACTTTTTACGGGAGATGCAGCTGTGCCCTCTGTACTGGAGACATAGCAGGAGGGGCGGAGAGGCGGCTGGAGCGCACAGGGCAGTGAAGAGTGGACTTGGGATGGGTAAGATTAACTTCACTTTTACCAAAAAGTCTCCCCATCCTCCAATAATTTTGAGACATGCTTGAAGCTAGAATTCTTTCTTAAAATGTACAGCATGTAAGGTCAATCCTCGTTATTCACGGATTCTATATTTGCAAATTTTTCTAGTTGCTAAAATTAATTTGTAACCTCAAAACCAATACTCATAGGACCTTGTTGATTGCTCATGGACAGAGCAGTGAAGAATTTGAGTCACCAAATACGCGTGTTCCCAGCTGAGGTCAAATGAGGTGACACCTGCCTCCCCGTTTCAACTCTCACACTGTAAACAAGGGTCCCTTTTACGGTCTATTTAGTGCTCATTTTTCACATTTTTGTGCTTTTTAAAATTATTTCCCTTTTAAATATGCCCTCCCTCCCAAGCATAGTATTGAGCGCTATTTAGTGTGCTTAAGTGAAAAAAAAAAAAAGTTATATGATGTTGATCTGCCTTATGGAGAGTACATGTGTGTTAAGAAAGCCTTCCTCAGGGAGCTCTGGTGGCCTAGTGGCAAGAAATTGTACTGCAATCCCAGAGGTATGCAGTTCAAATTCACCAGATGCTCTGCTGGAAAAGGAGGGGCAATCTCCTCCTGTACAAGTCAAATCTGATTTGACGGTACACACACAAAAAATAATAAAATAAAAAATAAAGCCTTCCTCAGACAAGAGTGATAGTGCTAGTGGTGGTGAGTTCACTGAGAAGGAATAAAAAGAAAAAGATTAAATACAGTGTCTTTAAACAGAAACACACATCAAACAAAGATATGTCTCGATGAGTTGAAGAAAACATGTCTCCACGCTCACAAGAACTTAGCCCTCATCTTCCCTATCTATGTTGTTAAGTGCATCCGTGACTACAATGTATAAGTAACCCTTTGAACAAGAGATAGAAACCTTGCCCTATCTTGCAGCATCCATGTAATCTCCACTAATCTCAAGCCCATTGTTTTAGTTACAATGTCAAACCATTTCATTGAGGGTCTTCCTCTCTGTGGCTGGCCCTCGGCTGCTCTTGTTAGATGCCACCTAGTTGCCTATGAATCATAGTGACCCTAAGAACAACAGATCTGAGCTCTGCCCTATCCTCACCATCTCTGACGCGCTCGAGTTTATTATTCCAGTCAATGTCGATCTGTCTCGTCGAGGGTCTTCCTCTGTCTTGCTGAACTCCCACCTTTCCGAGCATGATATCTTTCACAAGGACTGGTGCCTCCTAACAATGTTCCCTAAATGTGTGAGAGGAAGTTTCACCATCGTTGCCACCAATAAACACCCTATTTGTACTTCTTCCAAAACAGACATGTTTGTTCTTTCGGCACTCCTTGGGAGGTTCTGTGCTCTTCACTTCTTACTCTATCATTCTTATTAGTTGTCTGACGTTCAGATGAGTAGAAATTACTTCAAAATGTCAGGCATACCTTAGTCTTTAAATTGGCATCCTTTGAAGTATCTTTTAGCACCTTCAAGAAGTTCTTGTTGATGAGTCTTCTTCCAATCCTGATTCCTCAATGTTCTTCATATAGTAGACTGTCTATTTAGATACAATAGGTTCAGTATTTGCTAGTTCATGGTTCTGGTTTCTGGAACACTGCCACAAATAATGAGAATCGACTGTATGCCAGCATAATGAAGGCTCTGAGAAGCCCTGTAGTAAAGAAAACTTGACTTTCAACTGAAAATGTCCCTGGCTTTCTTTCTCTTTTGGTTGCCCTCCATACTTCCTTTCATTTCTCCCTCCTTCCTTCTTCCAACCCAAATGCTCAATGACTTCCTAACATCCATCAATACCTTTCCTAAGTGCAGGGGATACAGTAGTGAATAAAATAAGCCAAATAGCCTAGCCTCCAGGGATGTTCAATGGGAGGAGACAGATGATAATCATAGCAAGTGAAAGAGACTGTGAGATGACACTGTGGTGGTCGTCGTAAACAAGGCAGTCAGGAAAGACTGAGTGCTCTAGAGTGTGTGTGTGTGTGGGGGGGTGATTTGCAATTAACGTATTGTTATGGAGTCTAATTAAGACGATACTTAATCTAAGATCAACAGAAGGTAATGAGGAGTTATCCAGCAGATAACTGTGGGAACACTCCAGGCAAAGGGAACAGGTAGGCAAAGCCCTGAAGTCAGCAGTCAGTGGGGTACCTGATGGGATCAGAAACAGCAAGGAGGTTAGTGTGGCAAACAGACCTCCCTTCCCCACAGGCACTTCTAAAGCAACCACCAAAGCAGTTTGAGAAACTAGTAAGGAGGTTAAGAACAAGCCTGAAGAGTCAATAGAAGAAGAGTTTGACTATTTTTATTAGCTTAGGTGACTTATGGAAATCTGGGCGACTAGGTAAGTGAGTCACCTCTCAAAGCCAGTTTCCTCATCTGTAAAACAAGGACGGTAAGTAACATGCATGTGTCTCAGACAGTCATGTTGTTAGTTGCTATCAAATCAGCTCCAATTCATGACAATCTTCTATATAAAAGAACAAAGCATTGCCTGTTTCTGTGCCATCTCCATGCTCATTAATGTGCTTGAGTCTGTTGTTGTAGTCATTGTGTTAATTCATGTCTTTGAGACTTTCCTTTGCCTTCACTGGTCCTCCACTTTAGCAAATGCAACGCCCTTCTCCAGCAACTGATCCCTTCAAATGTCACTGTCAAAGTAAGGTTCTTGAACACCATTTGGTGATCCATACAAGATTGTCATTGGTCAATTTTCAGGATTAGATCACTTGGTCTTCCTCCTAGTCTATCTTAGTCTGATGTTCCATTGAACGCTGTTCACTATCTATGGATGACTCTGGGTGTATTTGAAACACCTGGTGGTGTAGCTCCCAGCATCATGGCAACATGTAAACCACTGAAGTAAGACAAACTGACAGATGGGTGTTGACACAGACCCACGGTGAAGGGCAGATGAAGTCATGAGTGTAAGTGCCTTCCCTGTGCCTAACCATAAATGTCAGGGAATCCCATAAATGTCAACTCTGGTTACTGTTATTATTATTATTGTGTCTGCATGAGAGTCATCTCACTCTGGTGGACCCATTCCCTTCCCAGGAGAACTTTAAACTGAACATATGCTGGCCAGCATCTCCTGTTGACTCCTGCAGTCGTGAGGCAGCAAGTGAACGAGTCACACTTCAGTCCTCAGAGTGCAGGTGAGAAATGTTAAAAGTTAGACGCCTCTCAGCGATCCTGTGCCAGCTGTTCCCCAAAGCAAACATATCCTCTTCAGCAAGGAAAAAATATGAGAACTGAGGGAAGAATCCAAGACTAGTGTCCAAACTGTAGACCTCACCCAGGTCAAGGTTACCTAGGGCATGAATCTACAGAACATCTTTGGAAATCCTTTCAACACCCCGCCCCCACCACCAACTACTATCGCACCACTGTTTCTTGACAGTGAGGATGGAGCCCCTGAATATGCAGAACCACAAAACATGAACTTCATGTACTCCCTTCTGCTCCCTGACATACATGTTGTCTCCATTTTTCCTTTTCCTCACAGGGAACAATGAGCTGTGCGATTTTCTGAGGTCCCCGGGCTAGTAGCATCTGTATCATCTAAGAACTTGCTTACTCCCATTCACTTACTGCTATTAAGTAAGAACTAACTCATAGTTGGCCCTCCAGCAGATTTTCAGAAGCTGTAAAATGTCCATCTTTCTCCCAAGAAGTGGTTGGTGGATTCAAACTACTCAGTTTTGGGTTGGAGGTATAACTCCTTAGTAACCAGGCTATTAGAGCTCCCTCTGGTTAACGTGTTAGCAATGTAGATTTCTGGGTCTCACCTTAGATCTGCTGAACCTGGTGTAGGGTATAGAAATCTGTTTTCAAAATTCCTCCAGAACATCCTGATGCCATGGAAAACATGAGAACCACCTGTCTGAAGCAGTGACCCACAATGGAAGGTGAATTTGTATTCCTCCTTCACCCAAAATATTTTTAGTGTCATAATTAGGGGCAGTGCTCTTGGCATGTAATAGGTAAAGAACAGGGGTTCTGATAAACACTACAGTATACACAGAACAGCCTCTACAGCAAATAATTATTAGCCCAACATGTCGACAATGTTTAGGTTGAGAAACCCTAATCTAAAGAGGTGAAAACCGGTAGTAAACATTTACCCTCATAAATGAACGAGGTCCTTACAGATGGTGATAAGTGCTCTAAGGTCAATAATTTAGGGTCATAAGGGAGTGAGTGACTCATGGCATGGTGACACTAGGTGGACGACTTGAAACCTAAATGACACAAAAAGACCTGTCCGTAGAAAACATGGGGAAAGAATCTATCAGGCAAAGAGAAAAGCCAAAACAAGGCTTAAAGCATGCAGGCAACTGCTGCCATAACAGAAATACCACAAATGGTGGCTATAACAGACAGACAATTCATTTTCCCACAGTTTAGAAGGACAGAAGTTTGAATTCAGGCTGCCAACTTTAGAGGAAGGTTCTCTGTTTGGGTAGAAAGATACCTAATCTGCTCTTTTACTATCTCAAAAGTGATTGGCTTAACACTTCTGAAAAAACAAGAATGAAGTAGGAGGCTTAGCACTTTCTGATCTCAAAATCTACTACACAGGTGTAATAACCAAAACAGCATGGTACTAGCACAGTAACAGGTACATAGACTATGGAGCAGAATCAAGAACCCTGAAATTAACCCATGTATCTATGGTCAACTGATATTAGATAAGGAAATAGAACCTATCAAAAGGCAAAATGACAACCTCTTCAACAAATGGTGCTGACAAAACTGGATTACTACCTGCAGAAAGCGGAAGCAGGACCCATACCTCTCACCGTACACAAGAATCAACTCAAGGTGGATCAGAGACCTAGGGGTAAAGCCCCAAATCATGAAGATCATAAGAGATGAAGTAGAACCAAGCTTGGAGAGCCTAACCCATGATATATAAAAAGCCAACAAGTACGGTTGGAAATACAGGACCAGGAGAGGATAAATTGGAGGAATGGGACCTTCTAAAGATTAAACCCCTATGTGCATCAAACACTTTTTCCAACAGGGGGAAAAGAAAACCTACTGACTGGGGTGGGGGGAACACTTTTATTTGGCAATACCATTTCAGACAAGGGTCTCACAACACAAGTTTACAGAATCCTACAGAGTGTCCATAAGAAAAAGACTGATAACCCAACTACAAACTGGACAAAAGACATCCAAAAGAATTTTCACAGAGGAAGATATTCAGATGGCCAACAGACACATGAAGAAATGCTCAAAATGACTGACAATAAGAGAGATGCAAATCAAAACCACAATGAGATACCGTCTCAACCAAGTAGCGGTGGCAAAGTTTAACAGGACAGCAAGCAATACATGTTGGAGAGGATATAGAGAGATAGGAACTTTTATACATTGTTGGTAGGATTGTAAAATATTAAAACCACACTGGAAGGTCTTGGTGATTCCTCAAAAAGCAGAACATAGAAATTCCATATAACCAAGCTATTCCACCGCTTGAAATATACCCTGAGAAAATTAGAACTGAGACACAAATAGAGATTTGTACACCAATGTTCATAGCAGCATTACTCATCATCATAAGAACATGGAAACAGCCCAAATGTCCAATCACAATGGAATGGATTGAGAAATTGTGGTACATTCACATGATGGAATACTACGCAGCAGTCTGGAGCAAAGATTTTGAAAATTACTACAGAGCTTGAGAGAGGTTAGAGAATATTATGCTGAGTGAACCAATTTACTCTTACAAAGACAAATACTGTATATATCCATTTTTGTAGAAATAGATAACTAGTAAAGTGTGCATGAGGATTCAAGGGGGGAAGGGTAGGGCAGATGGATAAGGATGGGCAGTGGGTGAATAATAGGGTTTCACAATCTGGTGAGTGGAGGGAGGGTTTGTTGTTGTGTTGTTCTTATGTGCCGTCGAGTCGCCAGATAGTGACACTATGTACAACAACCCTAAACCCTGCTCTCTCCTATGTCAATCTTATTGTCTCTGATACACCTACCCCATTACCCCAGTCACTGAATCAATCCATCTCATTGAGGGTCTTCCTCTCTTGCACTGTCCCTCCACCATCCCAAGCATGATGTCCCTTCCCAAAGACTGATCCCTCCTTGCAACATGTCCAAAATATGTCAGACGAAAGGAGGGGTTGTTGTTGTTATGTGCCACTGAGTCGCTTGCGACTCATAGCGACCCTATATACAACAGCCCTAAACTCTGCTCTGTCCTGTGCCAATCGCACTGTCTCTGACACTCCCATCTCGATTACCCCAGTCACTGAATCAACCCATCTCATAGAGAGCCTTCCCCCCCTTCACTGTCCTGAGCATGATGTCCTTCTCCAAGGACCAGTCTCTTCTTACAACATGTAAAAAGTATGTTAGACAGAGCCTCAGAATCCTTGCCTCCAAGGAGGCACCCAGTTTAACCCTTTCCAGGAGGAATCTGTTTGTTTCCCTAGCAGTCCATGGTACTCTCAATACTCTTCTCCAGCACCACAGCTCAAAGGCATCAATTCTCCTTGTATCCTCCTTAGTCATTGTTCAACTCTCTGATGCATAACAAGTGATAGCAAAGATCATGGTCTGTATAAGATGCACCTTAGTCTCCAGAGAGACATCATTGCTCTTCAGTACTTTGGAGAGGTCCCTAACAGCAAACTTTCCCATCGCAATATGCCTTTAATTTCCTGGCGACTGGTGCCAAGAGTGTTGACTGTAGGACCAAGCAAACTAAAGCTGTGAACAATCTCAATCTCTTAACCATCCATCCTGATGCTGCCAATTCGCCCAGTAGTGAGAATCTTTGTTTTCTTGACATTGAGCCTCAATCAATGTTGGAGGCTATAGTCCTTGACCCTCTGCAGCAAGCACATCAGGTCCTCCTCAGTTTCATCAAGCAGGGTCATGTCATCTGCATAACGAAGACTGTTGATAGATCTTCCACCAATCTTTACCCCACATTTCTCCTCATTGAGCCCAGCCTCCCAGATAATCTGTTCTGCATACAGGTTGAAAAGGTATGGAGACAGAACATATCCCTGG
>NW_006399778.1:9026164-9031128 GCF_000299155.1 Elephantulus edwardii | reverse complement strand
ACTAGTGTCTGCTTACAACTCTTCCTCTTCCTTTGTATTACCATACTTGAAAGCTCAACCTTAGTTGCCCTTTCTGTTATCTACATGTGTTCTGTTGTACATAGGGTTTTCAGAAGCCTGCTATTTCAGAAGTGGATGGCCAATCCTTCTTCCTAGTCTGTCTTAATCTGAATGGGAAAGATCCAGGGGGATCTGGGAAGACAGGGTAATGGTGGGCATAGTTCAATGTTGATTAATTTTATAAAATATAATGAATGGGAATGATTGTATGAAACCTAATATATGTGAACTTTGTAAGCAACCCAGTATTTAAAAAAGTGATTAGCTTAAGATACACTGTACACTGATGTGACATTATTAACATAACAAAGTAAATCTTGTATTCAAATGGGATTATATCCACACATAGAAGTTGGGATTTATAACGCATATTTGGGGGCATAGTTCTTGATGTCTTCTTTCCTCTCTTTATTTTCTTCTCCTCCTTCTTTCCTTTTCCCTTTATCCATTCCTCTCTTTCATCCTTTTTCTCTCCCTTCATTTAGTATTTATTAAGTGCCTACTCTGTGTCCAAGACTGTAATAAGTCTTAGGCCCTGGTGCCCTGCAAAGATCCCAGAGGAGGCAGCCCACCTTGCTGGAGCAGGAAATTCTTGGAACTGGGACAAAACATGAGTTTTGTGGTATGATAGTGAGTAACTCCAAAAATGAACTACACCTTCCAATGTCAACACATTGTGGAGTCTTTTCCCTTGAATCCATATTGACTAGTGATTAGTCTTTGACTAAAGGTGCAGAAGTGATACTGTGAACCATCCAAGGTGCAGCCAGGCAGCTTTTACCTGGGTCTCTTAGAATGTTTATTTTTTGGGGGGACGTACTCTCTGGGAACCCATCTACCATGTTCTGAAAAGCCCCTGCCATGTGGCAAAGCCTTATGCCAGCACTTTTTCAACAGCTCAGCCTACTAGCAGCATCAACCACCAGCCATGAGAGTGTGCTGCCTCGGATGTTCTAATCCAGTGGGGGCCCCAGATGATTGCACCCTAGTCAGCATCACATAGAACAGAAGATCCTCCCTGTTGAGAGCAGTCGCTCTATAGATATATGAGATAATAGTTGTTGCTGTTCTTGTAAGCCACTGAGTTTTGAGACAACTTTTCATGAAGCAATAGAGAAGTGAGGCAGAGAGAATTCTTACACTGGTGGACACTGCACCTTGGGACAGTTTCAGTAACTGAAATTCAAATGCACCAGGAAAGTGTGTGAGTAAACTTGGAGCGGCAGGAAATGCAGCTGGAAGATGAGATGAGTGTATCCTCACTCTTGCTCTAAGTTGTTTTTGACTTTGGACCATAAACTCCCTGGACATCAGCGTCCATCTTGACATTGGAGAACTTGGTGGTCTCTGAGGGCTGTTTCAACACTATCATTTTTGATTGGCTGAGCTGCTTACTGAGCTTTATCAATTTGCAAACCCCTACCTCTAAGCAGGAGAGGCATCCACTTCCTAAACAACGTGCCTCTGGAATAAACTTTGATAAATGTCAATAGTTATAGAAAGGATTCATAGGGTTGCTATGAGTCGTGCTTGACTGAAAGGCAATCAACAACAACAAGTATTTGTTTTTGCTGACGGCCTTCCTGGAATGGCCTCCCCATTTCAGCCTTCCCTTTCTCTTTCTGTCTACACAGACTTGCTTAAAACTTCTTTGGTGGTGCCCAATGACTAGCCACTTCCCAGAAATTCTTACAAAACAAGGACTCTGGGAACCACCTGGTGTGAATTCCAGCTCTGTCATTTCCTAGGCATAGCCTCAGATGAGTCCTTTCACCTCTCTGTGCCTTAGTTTCCTACTTATGAGAGTAATAGTCACTCTTCATGGGGGATATTGTGCAAACTGAATGGGACAGTTCATGCAAAACATTTTGCCCTGGTCCTGATCCAAGTCAGCTGCTGCTTTTATTTCTTCCTCATTATCTCTTTCATACATCTGTGTTCCATCGTGCATGTTTGAGTCTTGTCTTCTAAACCCTATCCTCCTCTTGTGAGAGGTTACGGAATTCTTTAAGGCCTTAATCATGCTGAAACCCAGACAAAAAATTTTGTTACCAACTACTCAAGTGTATCAGAGATGACAGGGATGGCACAGGATAGGATGGATTTCGGGTCTGTTGTTCCTAGGGTCGCTATGTGTCATATTCAACATGAGGGCACCTAACAACAGAGGAAAGATTGGAGTTGTTAGGGGTTTAATTTTAATTGATTCTGCAATCAATGCCTGTGGAAGCAGCAATCAAAAGATCAAAGGATGTATTGCAATGGATAAATCTGCTGCAGAGGACCTCTTGAAAGAAAAAAGATTTTATATGGAAGAAACATTCAATAGCCATAGTGCATTCAGAGAAGCCTTTCTTAAATAGAGCAAGGGAGTCACTTTGAAGACTAAGCGATGCCTAATCCAAGCCATGGTCTTTTTAATTACCTCACATGCAAATGACAGGAAGGCTGAAAAAGAATGGATTTATTTTAATTGTGGTGTTGGGGAAAAAATGGAATAAACCATAAGCTGGACAGTGACTAAGGATGACAGAAGAATAATCTGTGCCTTCAAGTTGTGGTGCTGAAGAAGAGTCTTGAACATACAATGGATCACCAAGAAAACAAATAGGTCTGACATGGAAAGGGTGAAATCAAGTTTCTCCTTGGAGGCTAGGATTTTGAAGCTCTGTCTCACATACTTTGGGCACATGGCCAAGAGGGACCAGTCCTTGGAGAAGGGCATCATGCTTGGAAGGGTGGAGGGACAGCACAGGAGAGGAAGACCCTGGATGAGATGGATTGATATCATAACTGGGGTAATGAGAGTAGGTGTGTCAGTCAGTGAGACTGGCTCAGGATAGGGCAGGGTTCAGAGCTGTTGTACATAGAGTTGTTACGAGTTGCAGGCAACTCAGTGGCACATAACAACAACAACCATGGACTGGCAAAAAATAAACACATATGTCTTAGAAAAAGTGCAGCCAGCATGCTCCTTGGAGGCAAGGATGGGATGAGAGCCCATTTCCCACATTTTTGGGCACGTTTTTAGAAGAGGCCAATCCTTATACCTGGCTTTCTGCCCATCCAGCTGTACCCATCAGTGTCACTGGTCAAGTCCCAGTGGCCATCTGAGTTTGTGCTAACAGCCCAAGACTCTGCCCACACAATGATGACAGTTACATGTCCTGGTATCCTCCTCTGCCAGCACAATTCCTGGAATATGGCAGATATTTGCAAACACTTGGGTTCCCACCCTCCCCAAGTGCCTGTGACCTCAGCTACCCTGCAACCTGGGAGGCGTATGCCTCACCCTGCAGGGTGTGCCCTGTATAACTAAACCCTGCCCCCTGCAGGCCTGTCCCCAGTGGCCTGCCTCTGTGTGATCAATGTTTCAGAAATAAGGATGCAGGTCTCAGAAGATCTCTAGTCACTGTGAGAGGGGTTTTGTTTCATTTCATTTTTTTAAACAAGCTTCAAGTTGGTAACACTCCCTTCTCTCCACTATCCCAAGCAGAACTGAATGTTGCGTGTCAACAAGGATGATTTTCCTTCATCATATAGACAGATGGGGAATGTGGGCTCTAGAACCAAGTAGACAGGCTGGAATCTTACTTAGCACACTGTCCCTCTATAGCTGTTTAAGTGTGAATTAAAATCCTTAGCTCTCAGGTTCCTCAAGATAAGATGAAGAAATCCGTGGCCACCCTGCCCACTCAGAGGGTTGCTGACAAGGTTACATGGAGCCTTGACTGCAAAGTATATAGTGAGACACGTAATGACTACCAAGGGCAGGGCCCTGTGGTCCCTGCTAGAGTCACTGTCTCATGGGTTTACATTTACAAAGCAGAAGAGGCTACTTCACCCAACTCTGTCATGACTTCAAGAAGAGATCATAAAGAGAATGAGACAGGCTGGGAGGTATTAGAATAAGGAACACTTGTGGCCAGAGCCTGTTTAAAGTAGAATTGGTCATTTAAATGATGCCTGATATCCTAGAAACCTCTGCATGGACACCTTGCAATGGACACCAAATTCCCTTTCCTTCACTACTACTAGTGAGTGTACTGATCAGTTTTGTCATCCCACCGGCTTAAATTGAGAAGTTTAGAGGCACAGAATGAGAAGATCACTACCATCAAGAAAGGAGTAGTAGAGAGGCAGGGCGTCCATCTGGGCCACAGATTCCTCAGTGAGACAGATCAGAACAAGATCAGGAGCAGCAGAGATTGTGGAGAACTAGACACCTAAGATGGTTTATTTTGTTGTTGCATCTGAGGAGAAAGACAAACCACTCATAGAGAGGGCTGAGATGAAAGTCAGAGGCCAAGTCCATGTGCTTATAATCATGAAGAAGTAGAGAGAGGAAATGGGATGTATTCTAAAAAGGGTTATATGTTCTTTATAATGATGTAAATCAAAACTAGGATTTTTTTTTTTAAAAAAGGGCTTATCTGAATTCACTATGGCTATTGAATGTTTCTTCTGTGTAAAATAATCTATGTAGAAATGAACAACAGGAAAACAGGGCAGGGGGGCATGGATAAAGGCATAAAGATGCTGGTTTTCACAATTCCGTGAGTAGCTGTTAGTAAGATGATTCTGAGGTGTAGTTACTCCACGTATGAAGACCAAGGACAAGTAAAGCCGGGGTATTTTGTGGCAAAATAACATCTTTTATGTGGGAACATGATGACTATACTGCTCAAATGACTCTTTTTCTGAATATCTTTAAATAAGCTCCTTCCTTATGTTGACAAGGTGTGTTTTTTGTTGGTTTGTTTGGGGTTTTTTTGCTGTTGTTGTTTTTTGAGTTTTTTTTAAATTCTTCTTCTGTTATTCCTTTTTTTAAAATTTTTTATTATTAATTTCAATGGAAATTTACAGACATTGGATTTCCATTCATTTATTGTTGCACTTTTCTC
>NW_006399778.1:9023269-9024418 GCF_000299155.1 Elephantulus edwardii | reverse complement strand
TCTTTTAATACTTTTTGGATCATTTAATAGTCTGCCTAAAGCATCCTTGATTATAGCAACTCGAGGTTTGAATTTGTTCTTTAGTTCCTTGAGCTTAAGAAATGCTGAGCGAGTTTGGCCCTTTTGATTTTCTGACTCCAACTCCTTGCACATTTCATTGTAATATTTTACTTTGTCATCCCACTCTGCCTTTTGACATCTTCTATTCAACTCTTTAGAATCTTGAATTCTTCCTTGTGCTTTGGCATCTCTGCACTCCAGTGCAATTTTCGGAGTCTCTTCTGACATCCATTTTGGTCTTCTCTTCCTCTTCTGTCTTTGCAATGACCGTTTGCACTCTTCCTGGATGATACCCTTGGTATCCTCCCACAACTCATCTGGTCTTCACTCATTAGTGGTTAAGGCCTCAAACCTGTTCCTAACTAAGATGGTTCTGAAATTCAAGTGGGATAGACTCAAAGTCATATTTTGGTTGCCATGGATTTGGTTTAATTTTCCTCAACTTCAGCTTGAACTTGCAATATGAGTAAATGGTGATCTGTTCCACAATCAGCTCCTGGCCTAGTTTTCACAGCTGGTATTGAGCTTCTCCAGCCATTCTTTCCACAGATGTAATTGATCTGATTCCTATGCATACCGTGAGGTGAAATCCATGTGTATAACCTGTGTTTATGTCTCTTAAAAAATGTATTTGTTATGAATAAGTCACTGTGCAAAATTCAATCATTCTCTCTCCAGCTCCATTTCTGTCACAGAATCCATGTTTTCTAACTACTGAATCTTCTTCTCTGTTCCCAACTTTTGCATTCCAGTCACCCATTATTATCAATGCATCTTGATTGCATGTTTGATATACCTCTGATTGTAAAAGTTGGTAAAAATCTTCTATTTCCTCTTCCTTGACTCTGGTTGTTGGTGCATATATCTGAACTGATAGTGGTATTCACTGGCTTTCCTTGTATGCGTATGGATATTATCCTGTCACTCACAATATTGTACTTCAAGATGGATCTAGCAATGACTTTCTTAACTATGAAAACAACTCCATTTTTCTCACCTTTTCATCTCCAGAGTAATATATCATATGATCATCTGACTCAAAATGCCCCATGCCAGTCCATCTCATCTCACCAATGCCTAGTATATCAA
>NW_006399778.1:9011488-9016929 GCF_000299155.1 Elephantulus edwardii | reverse complement strand
TTCTATTGGATTATTTACCTTTATCTTGTTGTGGTGCTCAAGTATTTTATAAATTCTAGATATAAGTCCCTTATCTGATATATCATTACCAAATATTTTTTCACAGTCTGTGGCTTCTCTTTTTACCCTGCTGGAGAAGATTTTGGATGTGCATAGGGATTTGATTCTTAGAAGGTCCCATTCATCAATTTTATCTTCTCCTGGTTGAAGTGAAGCCTCATCACTCTTGCCTCCAAAGAGGACTCCGGCTGCACCCTCTCCAGGACATATTTGTTCTCTTGGCCATCAACGGGATGTTCAAGTCCTCTTCTGTAGCACCACAGTTCAAAGGTGTCAATTATTTTTCTGTCATCCTTATTCATTGTCCAGCTCTCACATGCATAGCAAGTGATCAGAAAGACTATGGCCTGAATAAGACAAATTTAGTCCTCAAACTGACATCACTCCTCCTCAATCGTTTGGAGAGGTCTCTAACTGCAGATTTTCCCTGTGCAATGAGTCCCCTTATTTCCTGATTGCTGGTACCAAGGGTGTGAATTATGAGTCCAAGCAAGATGAAGTTGTTGACAATTTCAATCTCCTCTCCATCCATCATGATGTCACCTATCAGTCTGGTGGTAAGAATCTTTGTTTTCTTGACATTGAGATGCAATCCATACTGAAGGCTGCATTCCTCGATCTTCTGCAACAAGTTCTTCAAGTCCTCCTCACTTTAAACAAGCATGGTTGTGTTATCTACATAATGCAGGTTATTGATGAGTCCCCTTTCAATTCTGATGCCACAGTACTCTTCATAGAGTCCAGCATCTTGGATAATTTGCTTATTAAAGCTGTATCTCTTTCTAACATGTCTAAAACAAATAAAATGTTTATTAATTAACAAAAAAGAAGTACAACCAGGGTGTTCCTTAGAGACAAGGATGGTGAAACTTCATTTCACATACAATTAATTGCACATGTTTCCAGGAGGGGTCTGTCCTTGGAAAAAGACATCACACTGGGAAGAGTGGAGGGTTAGTAGGAGAAAGATTCTCAACAAGATTGAGTGACACAATGACTGTAACAATGGGCTTGAGTATAGTAAAGAATGTGAGGATGGGGCTGCATAGGACAAGGTTCAGATCTGTTATTCAAAGAGTCAATATGAGTCATAGTTGACCCAAAAGCACCTGACAACAACAACTTGCACAAGTATATAAGCATCTGAAGCTAGCTACGGGTGAAGCTGGATATATCTTGTCTTTTTAGATAAGTGTTAATAAATTCCTCTTTCTATCTGAGCCAATTGGAATTGTTACTGTCACTTGTAAAAAAGGGGTTCTGATTAATAACATAAAAAGTTGACCATAAATAGACAGAGTGAGTATTAAAGGAATGAATGAATGAGCACCTGCATTAATGAAGGAGTCAGAGAACAAATGAGTGAATGACTGGAGACTGAGTAGTATATGAACGAGCGAATGAAGCGTTCTGGAAATGCAGGGGAAGGTGGAGGTTCTGATTCCCAGTCGGGGACCATCTTCTCTAGCAGTACATACTAGTGGGATGGAGGGCAGGGATGAGTGAAGAGAAGGTTTCTGAGGGAACTGAGGCAACTGCTTTTGCACAGCCTGGTGTTCTATCACCCTCAGCTGCCCATCCTTCCTCCATCAAAACATTGGCGCCTCAGCTTCTGGCTCAGCATTCAACTGGATTTGATTGATTCTTTATGGCCCGGGGGGTCCAATACCCATGCTGAGCACATGTGGAAGACAAGCCAGGGAGGAGGCGGGGGGGAGATGGAGGAGACCAAGAGAGCCTTGTGAGCCAGCTCTGACCCCTGTAAGACACAGGACTTCCCCAAGCCTGGCCCAGACAGGATACCCCTCCTTGCCGGGCCGATGACTCTGGTTTCTAGAATTATCCTGAACCTCATTTCCCAGCAATCTCTGATCAGATAGATGGAGATGTCCAAGACCAGGCCCTTCAGAGGGGGCAAGCCTGGGCCAAACGTCCTCCCAAAAAATGCAATGTGAGTGTTGTTCATCTGTTATTGATTGGGAGGCTACGAGCTCTGCTTCCAAAATTTCCAATAAAACTGGCTTGGAAGAGAATTTCCTGAATCCCGGGTAAGTGGATAAAGATGTTCCGGGAGTCCAGGGTGGTGCCGGTGAGGATGCGCACACACCATGCGCAGCTGGTCTGTGCCTTTGTTACTTAATGAAGAACAGAGGGTCACCAGCCTCATCTCCACATCCAGAGTCGGCTCTCTCTCCCCTGGAATTCATTTCCGGTTGGAGGCAGGGGCCTCTCAGCCTGAGAGCCCCTGGGGACCCGCCCCTCTTCTCCTCTGGGTCACGGGCTTGGGGAATCTCCTTCCACTGGGCATCCCACGGGAGGACTCTTTAACCTGGGGGTGACAGAAGAAGGATAGGAGATCTTAAGGGAACATGATGGGGAAGTTAGGGGTTGGGTTAGATGCTGAAACAGCCCAGCTTAGAAAGAGATAGGATCAACTCTGGTGTCCCCTTCTCGGGGCACAACTTACTAGCAATAAGATCTAAAGGAAGAGATTTTACCTTCCAAAACTTCAGTTTCCTCATCTGTAAAATGAGTGTCAGGTCAGCCCTAGCCTCATGGGATTGATACAAAGAGTCAAAGTTGCCATGTATGTAATGTGCTTCAGATGGTTCCTGGCATACAACAAGCACTCAATAAATGCAAGTTGTTGTTATTATTATTATTCCCCAACATCTGCAGCTGGAATCCCACTGATTTCATGGTGAGTTCCAGAGAAGTCAAGAGAGATGGGCTCACCCCCTTCTTCTTTTTCTTCTTCCCTTCCTCCACTTCCCCACGTGTGGTGGAGCCATGGCATAGAAGGATGAGGACAGGCGATCTGAGTCAGAGTTCTTGTAATCTGGGTGGGGGTGGGGCAGCCCCCCACGGGAGCAGAGCCTGAGGCAGGCCAGGAACCAGGAGCTCTCAGCTGAGCCAGGGTGTGGCTGCAGAGGCCTTGGCTTTGTGTCTCTCCCTTGTGGTGTGAAGATGGTGGGACAGATTCCACCTCCAGTTCCATTGAGCTAAGGCTCCCTCAGCTACCTCACATAGGTAGGTAGCAGCAAGGAAGGATGGCACCGAAGCAAACAAAAGGGTGACCTTTGCTTCTGAGCACCTTTGTGGTTTTGAGTCTTGAATGTCTCATCTCCCAAACACGGAAGTTGTCTTTCGCCTCGACAACAGTATCAAAGTGTTGTTTACTCACTCATTGCTGTTGAGAACAACTCTATTGGGTTTCA
The DNA here is from genome assembly GCF_000299155.1 of Elephantulus edwardii. Classification (NCBI taxonomy): domain Eukaryota; kingdom Metazoa; phylum Chordata; class Mammalia; order Macroscelidea; family Macroscelididae; genus Elephantulus; species Elephantulus edwardii. Next base: position 9,013,651 of record NW_006399778.1, on the reverse strand, counting down.
GAGGCTGTCCATCTCATGTGAGAAGACTGTCTTTCTCCCGAGAATCCACTGGTGGATCTGAACAAAAACTCTTTGGGCTAGCAGTGCAACTCCCACAGGCCAGGCAGCAAAATATGGGGCAGGGTTTAAATAATAGAACTGAGAGTCAAACCACAAGGTAAGACTTGGCCAGAAGCTGAACCACACATACACTGGATAGGATCAAATCCTCGTGGCCCAATCTGAGTGTTGGTCACTATTCGTAGGAGCTGAGCAGAACTTAGTCACAACCTAACTCATTTGCTCACCTGCTCAAACCAAAATCTTCATCTTTTTCAGAAAATAATTGTGATCTAGAATCTATACAATGTTATATTCACAGTGTCCATCATAAAATCTGAAATTATTCAACATGCCAAGAACTAGGAAAATATTAAAGTCCTCAATCTGATTAAAGACATCTATGAGAAACCTAAAATGGACAGAATACATAATGGTGAAAGACAGAACATTTCCCCTATGAGCTATCATGTGTACATATAATTTTACATATGAAAATTAAATAAAAATGGATCATGTACTTAAATATAGATACTAAAAGTGGGAAAGTTGTAGCTGGAGATGCAAGAGGAAATCTTTGAGGTCTTGAATTGGACACGATTTCTTAGGTTCAGCATGCAAAGCACTATCTACAAACAAAAAAAATGGAGCTGATAAAAATTAAGAACTTAAGACTTCAAGGGAATCGTAGTTTCCTCAATAAAGAAGCAGCAGAGAAGGTAGTCTATCCCTGAGCCAGAAACCCCTGCACCAAACAGAGCAAGACTATAAGACCAGCAGCAACAGCAATAGAGGTTATAGAGAACTAGAGACAGAGTTCTAGCTGCCAGCCCACAGAGGCAGAGCCAAAGGCTTGAGCTTGGGCTTACTAGCAGAGTGGGGCCAATAAGAGACATGAATGATATAACTCAAAGTGCTTTTTAACACCCACCCAAGTTTGTGGCTGGGTCTAGAGTTAGGAACCTGAGAGTCAGAGCCCTGTGAGTATGCCTGAGAAAAAATTGTCCTGATTGAAAAAAATCATTGCCTGAGTATTTCTGACCTGAATCATATATTCTGTTATGTCCTTAATAAACCCCATAGTCATGAAAATATTTTTGTAAGAGAATAAAAAGATAAGACATAGATCCAGAGACAATATTTGCAAATCATACATCTCATAAGTTACTTGTATTTGGAATTCATAAAGAATCTTCTAAATTCAGTAGTACAAAGGCAAACAATTAACTTTTTTAATGGGCAAAGGATGTAAGCAGATATTTTACCAGAGAAGGTGCAAAGATGACAAATAGGCATGTGAAAAATCACCAAATCATGATAGGATAATAATCATCATAATAAGATTGAAAATGAAAACCACAATGAAGTGTCATTCATTCACACTTATTAGAATGGCTGAAATGTAAAGATTAGACACATGAAGTGCTGATGAAGACGGAACTCTCATACATTGCTGGTGAGAGTGTAAGACAGTGTAACAGTTTGGAAAAGAATTTGGCAGTTATTTATATCTATTGTTCGATCCAGTAATTTTATTTCTTGGTACTTAACAATGAGAAAGTGAAAGTATGTGTACACACAAAATTCCACCGGCAAATGTTCTTAGCAGGTGTATGTGTAATAGTAAAATACTGGGAACAGCCCAAATGCTCATCAGTAGATGAATGAATAGTCGTACTGTGACTTATTCATACAGTTGACTGTTGTTATGTGCAATCAAGTCAACTAAAACTCCTAGTGTTCCTATGAACAAGCATATCAGAGCATTGCCCTATCCTGTGCCCTCCTCATGATAGCCTATATACTTGAGCCCATTGTTAAAGTGACTTTGTCTATCTGTTTTGTTGAGTCATCCTTTCTCTCTCTCCTTTTCTACCTTTTCCAGAATGATGTCGTTTCCCAAAAAGACATGGCTTCTCCTGAAAACTTGGTTTCACAATGAACCATACCATTCAGCAATTAAAAGAAACGATTTATGCATCCTTGGGAACAGAGAAGAAGAATCAGTAGTCGGAAAACATGGACTTGGTGACAGGAATGAGGCTGGAGATAGAATGACTGAATTTTGTAAAATCAATGACTTATTCATTGCAAATACATTTTATAAGAGACACAAACGCACAT
>NW_006399778.1:8972281-9009459 GCF_000299155.1 Elephantulus edwardii | reverse complement strand
TTCGTCTGACATACTTTGGACATGTTGCCAGGAGGGACGGGTCCTTGGAGAGGGACATCATGCTTGGGAGGGTTGAGGGACAGTGCAGGAGGGGAAGACCCTCCATGAGATGGATTGATTCGGTGACTGGGGTAATCAGGATGGGTGGGTTAGAGGCAGTGCAGTTGGCGCAGGATAGGGCAGGGTTTAGGGCTGTTGTGCATAGGGTCGCTATGAGGCGAAAAAGACTCGACGGCACATAACAACAACAACATTTATGCATCCTAACTATTTGTGTTTTATTGTCTATGCAAAGCCATTTGGCTGTGTGTACCATAATAAACTATGGTTAACATTGAGAAGAATGGGTATCCCAGGACACTTATTTGTGCTCCTACAAAACCTATATCTGGACCAAAAAGCTGTTGTCTCAACAGAGCAAGGGAACACTGCATGGTTTAACATCAGGAAAGGTGTGTGTCAGAGTTGTATCCTTTCCCCATATCTATTCAGTTTGTACACTGAACAAATTATTTGAGAAGCTGGATTCTATGAAGAAGAATGTGATGTCAAGATTAGAGGAAGACTCATGAACAACTTGCGTTATGCAGATGACATAACCTTGCTTGCTGAAAGTGAGAACTTGAAGAACTTGCTGAAGAAGATGAAAGACTGCAGCCTTCAGTATGCATTATATTTCAACATCAAGAGGATAAAAGTCTTTACCACTGAACCAATCAGTATCATGATAGATGGAGAAAAGATTAAAATTGTCAATTATTTTATCTTGCTTAGATCCACAAGCAACACCTCTGGTACCCACAGTCAGGAGATCAGCAGATGTGTTGCACTGGGAAACCCTGCAGGGACCTTTCCAAAATGCTTAGCAGCAAAAATGTCAGTTCGAAGACTAAAGTATTAAGAGGCTCCTGACTCTTTTCGATCACAATATAGAGGAATGATGAGAAAAGAATTGATGCCTTTGAATTTTGGTGTTGGGGAAGAGTACTGAATATGCCATGGCCTGCCAAAAGAAAAACAGATATGGCTTGGAGAAAATGCAGCCAGAACACTCATTGGAAGGAAGGATGGTGAAACTTTCATTTTCATTTCACATACTTTGGGCATGTTGCTAGGAGAGACCACTCCCTGAAGAGGAACATCATGCTTGGAAAAGGGTCAGTGAATGAGGGGAAGCCCCTCAATGAGATGGATTGACACAGTAACTGCAGCAATGAGCTCAAATGTGTCAGAAAGAGTGAGAATGGCACAGGATAAAACAGGGCTCAGATCTGTTGTTCATAGAGTCGTTATGAGTTGTACTTGACTCAACAACACCTAACAAAAACAACATCAATAGCTCTAATCTGCTGTGAAGGATTTCTCAAAAGTTCTAAAGAGTAAGGACATCAGTTTAAACACTAAGGTGATCGTGGTATTTTCAATTGCTTCCTCCATATCTGAAAATTGAACAATGTATAAAAATGACAGAAGAATTGATGCTTTTGAAATGTGGCATTGGGGAAGAGTACAGAATGGACCATGGGCTGCCACAAGGACAAACCTGTCTTAAAGGAAATACAACCAGAGTGATCATTAAGGATACAGACAGGGAAACTCTATCTCACTTAATGGAGCATATTTCCAGGAGAAGCCAGTTCTTGAGAAAAGATATCAAGGTAGAGGGTCAGAGAAAAAGATAAAGATCCTCAACCAGATGCATTGGCACAGTGACTGCCATAATGTCCATAGATCATGAAGACGGTGCAGGACAGGATAAGGCTCAGATCTTCTGTTCATATGGTTGCTATGAGTCATAGCCGTTCAATGTTACCTACCAACAATTGATACATCAACAAGATGAATGAATCTTGAAATAACTACCCTAAATGAAAGAAGTCAAACAAAAAGAGAATACATGCTGAGGAGAGGGAGGAAGAAAATGTACAATAAATGGATTAAAAAAAAAAGAAATTTAAAAACTAAACACAAAACCAAATCCATGCTACACAATTAGATTTATTGTAAACTCTAGGAAATACAAACTACAGAGTGGCAGCAGGTAGATACGTGATTTTGGAGGTGGTGGAAATACTACCGATTGTAGTGATGGCTTCATTTGTACACAGGTATCAAGATTGATCACATTGTGCACTCAAAGTATTTACAAATTACTGTATTCCAATTACACTTTAGTAAAATTGGATGGAATAGTGTCTCCTCGTAATCAGATCTGTGAAATCCAACCAATTCAACCCACTGCCATCAAGTTTACTACTCATAGTGACTCTGAAAAGAGAGCAGAGCTGCCCCTGGAGTTTCCAAGGTTGCAAATCTTCATGGAAGCAGACACCTCATCCGTGTCCCTGTGGAGTAGCTGGTGGGGTCAGCCCCTGACTTTCTGGTTAGCTGAACACTTTAACCACTGACCCACAAAAGAACTCATCTCTACCCAAAAGTCAAAGTTCCAGCTGTGCAATCAGAACTGACTCACAGCTGACCCTCCAGTAGGTTTTCTTGAGGCTGTAAACTGCTTGGGAAGAGACTGTGCATCTTTCTCCAGGGAGCAGCTGGTGGATTCGAACTAGCAGAGAGATGCCACCTTTTGGAGAGCAGAACAGCTTCCTATAGACCCACCAGAGCTTTCTTTCAGGTCTGCCCAGAGACTCTAACTATGACCTTATTTGGAAATCAAGTCGATACAATCAGGTGTAATTGAGATCATCCTAGATTAATGTGGGTCCCAAACATAGTGATTGGTGTCTTTGTAAGAAGAGGAAAACATATGCATGCGTGCACACTATACAAGGTCACGTGACGACTAAGGTAGAGATTGCAGTAATGCCATTAGAGACCAAGGAATATCTAGGGTTACTGGGAGCCACGAGCATCTGGAAGAGGCGAGGAAAGATTCTTCCTAGAGCCTGGGCTGCAGAGAGAACATAGCCCTGCTGACATGGTGCTTTCAGACTAACAGCCTTTAGATTTGTGGGAGGATACAACGCAGATGCTGTAAGCCAATACGCCAAAAACTGTGGTAATTCATTATGGCAGGCAGGCATCCCCCTCTAAAATTAGGGGGTGGGCTTGGACCTTTCTACTAGTAACCAAGTACTTACTCACTGTTCCATCAGGACTGCACCTCATAGAATTACTCAGGCCATAATCTTTACAAAAAAAGAAAGAGTACCAAGGCTGTAAACTTAGCAGAGGCAGACTGCCTTATCTTTCTTCCAGATTGCTGCTGGTGGGTCCAAACTGCCAGCCTGGCATTGACAGCCAACTGAATGCTTAACCAATGAGCCATCAGAGATCCGAGGGATGGTAGCCTCTTCCAAACCCACTGTCTTAAGGCAAACTTGTTTCATTTTCCTGAGTCCAAGGAGCACCTTCTGAACCCTGTTACTGTTTCTAGTGAGCACAGACGCTTTACCTGCCCAGAAACCATCCCCTTTCCCTCACTTTCAGGCGCTATAGCTGAGTTTTAGTCAATCTCACCTTTGACACCTGGGTAGAGACTTGACTTTTGCTTGGCCAATGATAATGTCACTTTTCTCAGGATACGGCGGATTTGTTCAGGCTTGGCATGTGGCCCTGTGACTCCATTGATGGATTTGAGCAACTAGCCCTTCCATTAATAGCTGAGCTAATTAACTAATTAACTCATCGCCGTGCCACTGGGGCTTCTTAACACACAGTTAAACAATAATCTCAAACTCACTGGCATCCTTTTGGATTCTCTATGACTCTCCACTAAATTCCCAAGACTGCGAATCTTTACTGAAGGAGACTGACTATCACTTTCTCACATTCAGTCACAGCGAGACGGTGGACTCAAACCACTGACCTCATGCTTAGTAGCCTGACATGTTTCACTCTGAGCCACAAGGCCTAACATATACTGTTGTTGTTGTTGTGTACCATCGAGTCAGAATCGACCCATCGTTGACTGACCCTCTTGTGGATTTTCAGAGGCAGTTTACTGCACGGGAGAAGATTGCCTGCCTTTTGCCCTTTGGAACAACTGAAGGATTTGAACCATGTACTTTTAGATAATCAGCAAAATTCTTTACTAATAGGCCACAAAAGCTCCCTAAAACACGTAGTTGTTGTTGTTACATGCCATTAACAATGTTGTTGCCTGCACGCCCTTAGCTAAAATAGCTCTGAACCCCACCCTGTTGCACTGTCTCCAAACACATTTACTCAATACCTTCAGAATTTTTGCCTCTAAGGAGCAAATTGGTTTTACCCTCTCCAGGACAGAACTGTTTCTTCTCTTGGAAGTCCATGGTATGTTCAATATTCTTCTCCAGCACACAACTCAAAGACATCAATTCTTAGTGCTCAATCAATACAAGCTAATATGAGTAACATCCTGATGTTTTATCCTAATCTATATCTCAAATTAAAAAAATTTTCTGCACCCCTGGTCAGTAGACAACTCTACTCCACAGGACCCAAAGTGGGTCGTCCTTCACCCCACCCCCAGTGATCACCCCAGCATAGCATCTGGTTCCCAGACTCAGCTAAAGGCCTCACATCCTCTCGGCTACTCATGCCAGAAACCTGGAAATCTTCCTGAATTCTTCTCCATCCTTTATCCAGTTACTGCCAAGTCCTGTTGAGTCTACCTCCTCACTATTATCTCCCGATTCTTGCTACTCACAGCAGGGTTGGTTAACCAGCAGTCTCACCTAGGAGCTTGTTAGAAATGCAGAGCGGAGTAATAGCTGAGATTCCTGTGAATGTCAAAGCTTAGAAACGCCTGCTCTCAAGCTTCTCATTTTTCCACCATGGCCTCTTTGTCCTTTAATCTTTGTTCCCTCCTTCCTTGGGCAGTAAGCCTCCTGAACTTGCTTAGCAGTGAACGGCTGCATGACAACATGCTTTAACTTGAAGTCATTGTCGTTTGTCCACTCATCTCTAACACACAGCAACCCCACACTACAGAGGAGAACTGCCCCACCCTGTTGTCTGCACAGTGAACTTTATGGAAAGAGCCCTGGCGATACAGAGTTTAAGGGCTCAGCTGCTAACTGAAGGGTTGATGGTTCTAAAACCATCAGCTGCTCAGGGATGGGGACAGGAACAAAAACCTAGTGATCTACTCCCATAAAGACTACAGCCTTGGAACTCCACAAGACCCTTCTACTCTGTCTTATAGGGTTGCTATGAGTTGGAATAAATTTGATAGTGCACAGTACAACTCTCCATACCTACTCAATCTGTATGCTGAGCAAATTATCCAAGAAACTGGACTCTATGAGCGAAGAGTATGGATCAGGATTGGAGGGAGACTCATCAATAACCTGCATTATGCAGGTGACACAACCTTGCTTGCTGAAAGTGAGGAGGACTTGAAGTATCTGCTGCAGAAGATCTAAGAATGCAGCCTTCAGTATGGATTGCATCTGAATGTCAAAAAAAAAACACAACAACAACAAAGAGTCTTACCACTGGACTGATAGGTAGCATCATGATGGATGGAGAGGAGATTGAAACAGTCAACAGTTTTATCTTGATTGGATTCACAATTAACATCCTCAGTACCAGCATTGCACTGGGAAAATCTGGAGTAATCTCCTGTCATGGACTTCTCCAGAGTGCTGAAGAGCAATGATGTCAGTCAAGATACAAAGATGCACTTAATCCAGGCCATGGTCTTCTCAATTACTTGTTATGCTTCAGAGAGTTGGACAATAGCTAAGGATGATAAGAAGAATAATAGATGCCTTCAACTTGTGGTGCTGGAGAAGAGTCTTGAAATTACCATGGACTGCCAAGGAGTCACTGTCTTGGAGAAGGTGAAACCAAGTTTCTCCTCGGAGGCTAGGATTTTTAAGCTCTGCCTCACTTACTTTGGGCACATCACCGGAGAGATCAGTCCTTGGAGAAGGACATCATGCTCAGAAGGGTGGACAGACAGCGCAGGAGAGGAAGGCCCTGGATGAGATCAGTTGATACAGTAACTGGGGTGATGGGGGTTGGTGTGTTGGAATTAGTGAGACTGGCTCAGGACAGGGAAGGGTTCACAGCTGCTGTACGACTCAACAGCACATAACAACAATAACATACTATGACAGCTTTGGAAGCAGGAATAGCATCTACTTCCTAAATAAACATGCCTCCTGAAACTCTATGAACTTTGATAAATGTCGACAGTTGTAGAGGGGCTTCAGGCCTTTTGTTCATAGGGTTGCTGTGAATCATGTTCGACTCAAAGGCAATCAACAACAACAACCACCATAACAACCAAATGATTAAGGAATAATGATGTCAGTCTGAGAGCTAAAGTGCATCTGACTCAGGCCATAGTCTTTCCAATTACTTGTCATGCATCTGAGAGCTGGACAATGAGTGAGGATGACAGACAGGAAAAGAATTGGCACCTTTGAGCTGTGATGTTGGAGAAGAGCTCATGGATGGCCAAAAGAATAAACAGGTATGTCTTGGAGATGGGGCAGCCAGAGTGCTCTTTGAAGGTAAGAATGATGAGGCTTCATCTCACATCCTCTGAGCATGTTGCTATGAGAAAGACATGATGCTGGGAATGTTGAAGGGTCCACGAAGGAGAGGAAGCCCCTCAGCCAGGTGGATTAACACAGTGACTGATGCAATGGGCTCTTGTGTGTCAGGAAGTATGAGGATGGTGCAGGATAGAATAGGGTTCAGATCTTTTATTCATAGCGTTGCTATGTTTCATACTCAATTAGACAGTACCTAACAACAACAGTACAACTCAACAGCACAGTCTTTATGAGAGCAGATTGTCAGGCATTTCTCTTGCAGCATCAATGAGTGGGTCTGTTTGACCCACCAGCCTCTCACTTAGCAGCTGAGCTAGTGGTGGTGGTAAGGGCATATAAAAGACAGCTTTCTGATCACCTAAATGTGAAAACTGTGTCTGTAGCCAGTCAATGGAGGATTACTAAATCAAAGCCAATGGCATCAAGTCAATTCTAGCTCAAAGCAACATTAGAGGACAAAGTACAACTACCCAGGGGGTTTTCAAGGAGCTGAGTCCTTACAGAAGCTGACTGCCACATTTTTCTTCCAAGGAATTTGGATCACAGACCTTGTGGTTATCAGCCAAGAGCCTCAACCACTGTGCCACCAAGGCTCCTTAATGGGTGTTGTTCGGCAGTAAACAGGAAGCAGCTGCTGATGCATGACACAGAGGGATCCCAAGAACATCGGGTTGTAAGAAACTCACAAAAGGCTACATAATGAATGAGTCAATTGATAAGAAATTCTAGGAAAAGCAAATCTATGAAAACAGAAAGTGGATGATGGCTGGGTGAGGCTGGGTGAGGTCAAGGGTCCATTTAGGGGATACTAGAAGTGTTTTATTTTCTGATTCCAGCAGTAGTTATATTGTGTAAACTTGTCAAAACTGCGTTTAAAATTGATGGCTTTAGTTATTTGTAAATTACACCTCAGAGTGTTAGCATTAGTGAGCTCTGGTGGCCTAGTGATAAGTTGTACCGACAACCCCCCCCCCAAAAAAAAAGCAGCTGGTTTGAATCCATCTGCAGAAGAGAGCTGGACAGTCTTCTCTGTGCTGTTTACAGCCTCTGACAACCCACTGGAGGATCAGCTATCCGTTGGTTCCAACTTGACAGCACATAACAACGCATTAGTGTCTGTCACCTTTGAGTCGTCTAGTGGTAAGAAATCGCACTGCCAACCTAAAGGCACAGAGTTTGAATCCATCAGATAGATGCGCCACAGGAGAAAGATAGGCAATCTTCTCCCCAGCGATTTACTATCTCTGAAAACCCCCTGAAGGGTCAGCTATGAGTCTGTTTCAACTTCATGGTACACAATGACTCTCCTACTTGAGGCGCATATGAGCCAGAACCAACTCGACAGTGATAGTTTGGTTTTTCTTCTTCTTTTCCTTCCAAAGTACATCTGGATAAACCTCCCGCTCTTCAGTTAACAGTGACGCATAGCTGTTTCCACCTCCCTGGGCCTCCTTAACGAAGGGAGCAGGGAGCTCTGATGGCGGTGCCCACAGGCAGTTGTGCTGATAACCCAAAGTATGAAACAACAGTCTGAGTTGAGGGAGCAGCTCAAGCAAAGGTTTGGAATTGACACCTCATAACATGTCCGAAGGGATCAAGAGAGACTGTCTGCTCCAAGCCAGGCACAGACCCCATTAGCAAGTATTTACCAAGTGTCAGTCATCTGCACAGATCCCTGGGGAAGTTTCGAGAAGCACAGGCTGTTCCCACGTGTGTCCACACCACATTTCACTGCCTGCACATTTGTCTCTGCCTCACAAAGATCGATTTTGTATTGACAGTTTCTGTCTACACCCGAACAGGCAGAAAAAAAACAGCCGTGCTGGTGGGAGTAGGCTGCAACTGGATTTATGATCACGTCGCCAAGGGCCGAGGGTGCCAGAAGGCACTAGCTCTGTCGGCCTTCTAACACGCCCAGGCGCTCAACTCCCAACCGGAAAAGCAAAGGCCGGTCCAGGCAGACAGGGCCAGCCCAGTCAACCAACATTTACGATGCCTACACCATGCCAGCCTCCGAGGATCCAGAGAACACTACAGTGTCATCCCTGCTATGTGCAGGCCTCAGGCCAGCCAGCAAGCATTACCGAATACCTTCCATGTGTATCCAATAATGTTTTTCGAGTTTTTGTTATTTAACAAACACTTACATCGTGCTTACTGCATGCCAGGAAATGTCCTAAGCGCTTTTGCAAAGATCAACTCAGTTAATCCTTGTAACAGCCGTTGCTATTCCCATTTTACCAATGAGGAGAGAGAGGCAGAGAAAGATTCAGAAACTTGCCCAGGGTTATGTCTCCGGTTCATGGCGGAGCCAGGAGACAAACCCAGTCTGACTCCAGAAGCACTCCGCAGATAAGGTACCATTTTACTTTTCTAAATGTAGAGCTTCATTCATTCATTGAATATTTTAGTGAGCTCCTATTGTATGCCTAGGGAGCTCTGGTGGCCTAGTGGTAAGAAGCTGCACTGCAGTCTCAAAGGCACATGGTTCAAATCCACCAGCTGCTCCAAGGGGGAAAGTTGTGCTATCTCTCCTCCAGCGATTCTGAAAACCCACAGGAGGTTTGGCTACGGGTCTGTTCCAACTTGATTGTACACACAACAACAAACATATGCCTAAATATATCTTGAGCTCAGCTGAGTGGTGTAAATGGTTTGTAATGAACTGCTAACTGGGAAGTTGGTGGCTTAAACTCATCCAGAGGTACTGTGGAAGAAAGGCCTGATGATGTGTGTTCATAAAGTTTGCAGCCAACGCCTCTCTCATCTGTACATCAGACGTGGGATCCAACACAGAGCAGGGGCTTGATAATATTTGCTGAGTGACTTACAACACTGGGTAGTGGAAAGAGTGCTCAACTTGGAGCCTGCCTGAGAACTTGGATTCCCTCCTGCAGGGATGGAAAATATTTCAACGTGCTCATCCATATTCAGGTATGTTATATATCCCAAGGGGCTTATATTTAAAGAGTGGAACTGAGATAAGGCAATAATATCCTCCAAAAAATGAAGTATTAATGGTGGCATTCCAGGCATCTGCAAAGGAGATAATTTGGTGGTTGGGTGGTCCCCAATCACTCCCTGTCATTGATCGCCTCCTCTAAGGGCTTCGGAATGCAGCAAATGGTCCACCTCGGAAGTGCCAAGCACTCAGGCCTGTGAGTCACTGGCTGGTCAGACTGGAAACTGGCAAAGAGGCGAGGGAGTGTGTCCTCCCTGCAGACAGATAAGTCTTTAGGGACAAGGCAGGGTCTGTGGGAGCAGAGCAGGGCCTGGCCCTTTATGCTATCAGAGGAGAGGCTGCCAGCAGCCCCATTCTTGGGACTGGGCTGGGACTGGGGCTGCAGGATCTTCTCCGGGCTGGCCTGAGCCAGGAAGGAGCTGCAGAGGAATTTACACTGCACTGGGCTGCCCTGAAGTCATCTGTCTTTCTGCCATCTCCTTGGGTTGAGCCAGGCATCCTGGCAGGGCCCTCAGCTGAAAAGCAGCAGGTACCAGGGTCACAGTGAGCAGGCATGGCCACACTGCCAGGTTCTCAGCAGTGCAGATGCAGGCCCACCCCTAACCTGTCAAACTGAATGCTAGGGAGCTAGGGCCTGAACTCTGCATTGCTAATATCTCTCCTCAAGATCTGGATGTACCCTGAGCTTAAAGCACACAGAGTTTGAATGTGCAGCTTTGTTCCTGGCTACCTAGGCATGATGAGAACTGATAGGGACAACTTCTTCCCAAATATGGAGCAAAGATTCAGGTTCTCACTGCTGGGTAGGCCTCCTATCCTAATGGAATGGTATCCTCCATGTAATTAGTTGTGCCCAGGCATACCTGGCACCTCATCTTACTGGTACTCACCCTAGGTCTATGAGGTGGGATTGCTACTTTCATACCAACCATACAGAATCCTCATGCTTATTATCACCTGTAATCACAGATTTTCATTGCTTTGAATCAGAACCAACTCATAGTCAACCCTCCAGTGGGGTTTCAGAGGTAGTAAATCAGATGAAAGGAGATATAGCTCATTTCTTCCATGGAGAAGCTGGTGGATTCGAACTGCTTTGCCTTTGGGTTGACAGCACACCTTCCTATCCACTAGACCACCAGAGCTCCCTAGAGGCACACTGTTGTTGTTATGTGCCATTGAGTCAACTAACTTATAGCTTCCATGCAAACAATGGCTCCAAACCTTGCACTATCACAACCTCACCATCTCCAATACTCTTGACTCCATTATTATAGTCCCTGTTTCAATCCATCTAGTTAAGAGTCTTCCTCTCTTGTACTGACTCTGTACCTTTCCAACATGATCTCCTTCTCCCAAGATTCATCCCTCCTGACAGCATGTCCAAAGTATGTGAGACAGAGTCTCATCATCCTTGCCTCTAAGGAGCAACCTGGTTTCACTTTCTCTGGGACAGATTTTTTTTTGTTCTTTTGGTAGTCCATGGGGTATTCAGTACTCTTTTCCAGCACCACAACTCAAAGGTGTTGATTATTCTGTCGTCCTTAGTCATTGTCTAGCTTTCAGATTTACAGCAAAAAATTGAAAAGATCATACCTTGGACCAGGCATACCTCAGTCTTTAGACTGATGTCATCGCTCTTTAGTACTCTGGAGAGGTCCTTGACAGCAGACTTTCCCAATGCAAATCACCTTTTGATTTCTTGACTGCTGGTGCCAAGTAAGAGGTGAATGGAAGTAAAATGAAATTGTTGACAACTTCAATCCTTTCTCCATCTATCATGATGCTGCCTACTGGCCCAGAGGCACCATTACAATGTTCATAAAGCAAATTAGCATAGAGTTTAGCCTTGTAGATATATTGTTACATGCAAGCTAGGAGTGTAAAAATATTTTTGTTGTTACAATGATCTACAGGGATTTTTCTTAATGAAACATAATAAATTGCTGTTGAAACATAGCATTAAAAAGTTCATGTCACTCCCAATGACACCAACAGTGCTCCCTAGTGCAATGTGCTCTCCCTCAGTGAGGACACTGCCCAGGGTAGTGTCAGTAAGAGCTGAGGCCAAGATACAAACCTGCTGCTTCTGAGCCTGAAGCCTAAAGGCAAAATCACTGTGCCAACCTCACTTCACTGGGGAGGAAGTCCAAGCCTTGCCTCCTGGCAACGAACCTTTGCCCTGGACCTGAATCCTGGCTCTAGTACTGGCTGTCCACACCAAGCCCTGATTTTGCCAATATTTCAACATTAAACACCTGCTACAAGCTCTCCTTGGACCAGATGCTGAAAGGGCAGTCCCTAATACAAGTCGGTTCATCTCCCCTAGTGCCCCAGCCCTTCACACATATGCATGCACACACCCACCTCCAACCTTCTCCAGTTCATCTGTGCCATTTGTGTCCCCTACTCCTTTGCCCCTCCTGTCTCCCCCAATAACCCACTCTTGTGTAGTTAAATAATCCTCCACCATCTCTGACCATCTCAAGGTAGAGCAGGTGAGTAAGCACTCATGCATAAAATTGCACCATTGGTGGTTAGAATATTTCTAGTTGAAAACTGCTCTCCCTCCAAATATTGATCACATTGCATTTGGTGATGATGTCAGAAAGGAGACCCAAACCATCAGGCATATCAACAGTTGAACTACAGAGGCCATCGCAACCCTCATTATCATATGCAGAAATCGAGGCCCAGAGACAGTCAGGAATTTGCCCCAAGTCTACAATGATGAATGGACTGCTTGGCAATCCAGCTTGTTTCAACACTAGTCTAGTATTCCACTTCTGACAGTGAAATACTGAAAGGCTTCTGCAACCTCCAGCCCACATAACCCCTTCCTGGCACCATTCCCTCCCTGTGCCCACCTAGAGGGCAGCCCTCGGCATTGCCCTTCCTGTTCCTAGGTTCCTGTTCCTGTTTCTCACCACTGCTCTCCTCCCAGGCCTGTGACCAAAGCCAATCTTTTCCCATACTTCATTTCATAACCAATAATAAAAGCAGCCTCCCCCACCCCTTAATGGAAGTGTTAATTTATTTTCTATCACATAGACTAGCCATATGGATACTGCCAAGATGAGCATGGAGGTGGACCAGAAAGCAGCCTTTCTGAAGTCTGGGGGACAAAGGGCTCTGAGTTTTCATCAGGAGTGCTGTGTGAAGAGGGGTCAGGGAAAGATGCTACAAAGCATTTCCCTGGCAGGTTCTGAGCCAGCCAGGGCCCTGTCCTGACAGCCTTCTTGCTGGAGGGCGTGACTTCCCCATGGCACTGGGCTGGGGGGCTGTAGTACAGCATTGAATTAAAAATGATAAAAGCCTCCACGCTGGGAAGGAATAAGCACAAAACTTGGAGCCTGGCTTGCCATTCAGCCATGGTGGTCCGGATCCTGGGGCTAGACTTGCCAAATCAGCTGGGCATTGCCAAGCTGGTCCCCATCACCTCCTACGTTGAGGCTAATCACCCAGCCACCCTCAGACTCCATCTTCAGCAGAGGATTTTACAGATGTGATTAAGGTTAAGGACTTCGTTACATTGCGGTCCAGAAGGGCCCAATCTATGTGTCCCCATAACTGGAGAATCTTTCTCAACTGTGGTCCATGGGAATTGCAACCATCCAGACGGATGGCCTACATCAGCACTTTTTAAACTTGAAGGAAAACTCAAATCACCTGGGATCTCGTTAAAATGCACCCTCTGATTCAGCAGGTGGAGCCTGAAAATCTGCACTTTTAAGCCACTCCCAGGTGAAGTCGATGCTGTGTTTTGCCTGTCCATGCTTTCGGAAGGGTCCTCAGGGCAGCAAACTGATGAGCACTTGGAAATCTGCAAACTGACAGAGTGCTGGCTGACTTCCATTGCCTGTGAAAGCGCCCTGACCCAGGCGAGAAGTCTCACAGCTCTGTGAGCTCCCACCTGTTATGTTAGTCAGCCTCAATTTCTCTTTCCTTCTCCCCTGCCTGTATTACAAGACTCAAAGTTAAGACTCAGTATTACACTGCCTCGGCATCTGATAACATTGAGAAAGCCTCAGATGACCTCACCACGAGCCCCCTGTCTACTCTGCTTCCATCCATCCAACCAACCAACCAACCAACCAACCAACCAACCAACCAACCAACCAACGCTTCTAATCAAGCGGATCCTGCACAGCATCTTCCTATCCCTGACTAATGGGCTCCAGTTCCACACTTCTGGTTGTTGACTGCCTTCGAGTTGAGCATGACTTATAGCGACCCTACGAACAAAAAGGCTTTAAGCCCGTCTACAACTATCGATATTTATCAAAGTTCATAGAGTTTCTGGAGGCATGTTGTTTAGGAAGTACATGCCACTCCTGCTTCCAAATGATACATAGTAGTTCTCAGAATTATTCCAGCAAACCAAGGCATCCTCCTGCAACCAAGGCATCCTCCTGCAGGAGCCAGGGGCCTCCCCACCCTATTGTTACTATAAAGTCAATCCCCTATAGTACTCGCTGGTTCACTCAGTTACTGAGTGCAACCTTGGAGTGCCCTGTATACTCTGGGGTGTCCTCCTTCTCCAGAAGTGAGGACACGTGGCTAATAAACATGCTGATCGCCTCCGCCCAGTCCAGGTGGTATGTATTTGGCCAAAGCCATAACCCTAGGGCACAAATTCTTAAGGTAGAAAAGAAGCAATCAAAACATTCTTCCACTTGCAAGCTGTCAGCAAATCCCATCCAGATTACATCTTGAGCCTGGCCACTTCTCGCCATGTGTGTCGCTATCCACCTGGTTTGAGCCACACTCCTCTCCCCTGCATTTTTTAAAAATTAATTTCAATGAACATCTACAGAGATTTTGGATTTCCATCCATTCATTGTTGCACTTTACTCACCGCCCACCCCACCCCCACCCCCAGTTCACTCTTCTCCTTGAAAAGCAAAAGAAAGACTCCTTCATTGGTACACAATCCCCCCGCACACCCCCACCCCCAACCCGAGTATGCTCCACTCTGCAACGCTCATTCCAGACTCTTATGATAATCATAATGCCCTAAAATATATTACTTTTAAACTATTCTCTCCTTCATCGGCTTCAATGCAGTAAACATAATTTATCCAGTTTTTCTCAGTCTTACCCCCACCCTGATGTCAGACTCATTCTATAATAGACAGCTTGTTTCTGGCCTCTCGCTTTCGCTTTTGTCTCCCTCTGGCCCTTCTTCCACTCAGCAGTCAGAAGAGTATAATGAACAGCTGGATAGACAGGTCTCTTTTCTGCCCCACTTAGGTCCTCCCCATGGCATGTAAGACTCTCTGCACAATCGAAGTCACCACATAGCCTTTAGCATCACCTCCTAGGCTCTCACCTTGGTCCTTTCACACTGTCTCTGATGCTTCTCACACATGCTCAGCACCTGACTCAGGGCTTTGCCATTGCCAGTCAGTCCTTCATATATTCCGCAGGCTCATCTCTCCCTTAATTCAGGTCTCTTTAGTCTTTAGAGAGTCCATCTCAACAATCCTATCTAAAAAAATCACTCTTCCCACCATCAGAGAGCCATCAGAGAGGCACATCCTTTGGGTTAGAACAGCCACAGCCATGCCACCAGAGACCCCAGCATGATGGTTTATATCATTTGCTTACGTGACTGAGTCCACTCCAGAATGCAAGTTCTTCGGAGACGAATGTTCTTTGTGTCTTGTTTCATCTCTGTGTTGTGATGAGAACAGTGCCTGGGAGTATTTGTTAAGTGAATGGACATTCTATTTTGCGCAGGATATATTTATTTGTATAGATACACAATTATCCATTTAAATGATGTCTTTATTGAGCTAAGTCTCTGTAACCCTTAAAAACAATTCCCAAAGAGGTGTCCAAATGGTCTCTCGTACAATACTCATGGCTTTGTCTGCATCAGGGATGGCAAGCACTTTGCATCCTTGTTTCACTTCTGTTCTCACGGCTGGCATTTCTAGATCATGGTTAACCAAACTTTTCTCAAACAAGGTTTGCATCTTGGGCAGGTGAGGCATGCTGGGGCAGTCCTAGCCACAGAAAACACCGCAGCTGGGAGGTCTGGGTATTGTCCTTGATGTGGCTCACAGCTGGGAGAGACCACAGTTGTGGCTGAGGACAGAATACCCAGAGAGGCTGGACTCTGTTTGAAATTGACAAGATGAAGTTCAAGCAAGGACAATGTCACCCTTCATTTCAGTTTCTTAAAAAGCAAATAGTGGCCATGTCTCATAAGGAAATAATACAAAAAGTGGGTAGAGATGTGTGTTTAGAAGTGTTTCTCAGGTTGGATAAATTATGTATGCTGCATTAAAACAGATGTGAGAGAGAACTGTTTAGAAGTGATATATGATTGGATATTATGGTCATGATAAGAGTCCAGAATGAAGGCTGTGTAGTAGAGTGGACTCAGGGTCGGGGGGGGGGGGGGGATTGTATACCAATGAAAGAATTTTTCTTTCACTTTTCAAAGAGAAGAGTGAACTGGGGCAGGGGAGAGGTGGGCAGGGAGAAAAATGTAACAATGAATGAATGGAAATCCAAAGTCTCTGTAAACATTCATTAAAATTAATAAAAAACACAACAACAACAACAAAAAGAAGTGTTTTTCACAGTCTTATTTGTATTGTTGTTATGGGCCAGTGAGTCAATTATGACTGATAATGACTTTATGAACAATAGATCTGACCCTGCCCTATCTTACCACAACCTCATTATCTTCAATATGCTTGAGACCATTACTACAATCATTGTGTAATATTTTACTCATAACAACTAATATTTGTATTGTTGTTGTTGATAAGTGCCTTCAAGTTGAGTACGACTTATGGTGATCCTATGAACAAAAGATCTGAACCCTGTTTTGCAACTATTGTTTCTCTAGTGCTCATAGAGTTTTCAAAGACCTGTTATTTAAGACATGGATTCCAATCCTGCTTCCAAGTCTGTCTTAATCTGGGAGCTCTACCAAACCCTGTTCACATGGGTAACCATTATGGCACTTTTAACAAGCCTGGAAACAATTATGTTTCCAACAAAAGAGAGTTGGATGAGTCAAATTTTCTGAATCCTCATCATGATAGTGCTAGTGGAGTTTCTCAATCCTACCACTGTTGATATTTTGGGTCAGATAAATCCTTTTGTGTGTGTTGTATGTGGTAGGATGCATAGCAGCTATGATAGCAACAATCTTTTCCCCAAACTGTTGTTGAAGGCAACAAAAAATATCTTCAGATGTTTCCATACCCGCCCCCCCCTTGGACAAACCCAACTCTTGTTGAGAATCAGTGCTAGAGGGTCAAGAAAGTAACAGTTACTGACAGCACAGAAAATACTGTGTGATATGATTCTTCTTGTTGAAGGCTGAGTTAGTTTTTACTTATAACAAATTCATGTGATACCATAGATCTGCTCTATAAGGCTCTAACAGGTCTGAGATGGAGAGGATGGCACAGGATATGATAAGGTTCTGATCTGTTGTTCAAAGAGTCACTGTGAGTGGTGGTCGACTACCAAGTATGAAGGATTGTTTTGTTTGTAATCTTTTTGCAAGATCCCCAGGTCTTCCTTTCATGCAGTGGCGAAGTGGGTTGGAACAACTAAACCTCTGGTCAGCAGCTAAGTGTGTAATCATTTATACCACCTTGCTAACGTTATAGCTGTAGACTCCTACCTGTATAAAAAACCACTCTCCAAGGTAGGGAGAGTGCTTCTACTATACAGTCGTTGTTGTTGTTGCCAGGTGTCATTGAGTCAATCCCAACTCACAATGACCCTATATGAGAGTAAAAGGCCCCAAAGGGTTTCCCAGGTACTACAGTTTATGAAAATAGCCCTAGTGGTGCAACAGAAAGGTCAGCAATTTGATCCCATAAGCCACTCAATGAGATAAAGACATGGTTATCAACTCCCATAAAGATTTACAGCCTTAAAAACTCAATGGACAGCTCTATTCTGTCCTATCAGGTCACTATAACTGAGAATCAACTGGAGGCAATGAGTCTGCTTTTTTGGTATTCTGCTGTGGTTCTTGTTCTTCTTGCTGTTTTGGCTTTTTTGTTGTGTCTTTTTTGTTTTTTAGAAGTCATTACATAAAGATTGCATAGAGCTACTCTTTTCTTTCATGAAGCCACTCAATAAAAAAACCCACAAAAGCCCAAGACCTAAATGATGACTGTTGAGTTGGTTTCAAGCCACAGTGTACTTTCCCTTGAGTGTCTGAGGAGCAAATCACACAGGAGGAGGCTGTCCATCCATCTCTCTCCCTCAACCCCAAACCACAGTTTTCGGGTTGGCAGCGCTGACACAGTCCCTGTGGATGATGCCTCCAGAGCTCCCCATGGAGCCGCTGGGTGGGTTCACACTGCCAACTTTTGGGTTAGCAACTGGATGCTTAAACCATTGTTCCACCATATCTCCTTGTGCTATAAGTAGGCACTTAATACTTGTTGGATGAATGAAAGATAACAAAGCTGCAAAAGAAAGTCTTCCACAAGCCTACCGCCCTGAGATCATTGTTAGCTTCCTGGTAATACTTTCTTCCAATTATTTGCTCCAAGAAGGAGCGATGAGGCAGTCTCCCCCTGTTCAGATTTACAGCCTTGGCAACCCAATAGAAGTTCTCCATGAGTTTCCATGAGTCATATAGATCAGGCATTATGTAGAGGATAGACATTACAGGGTTCTGTCCTCAAAAAGCTCACATCCTAGGGAGGTATAGACAATAAGCCCATAACCATAGAAAGAATAATAGGGATGGGATATTACAAAGCAGAAAGGAGAAAAGAGACTTGAGCCTACAGTTGAGAATACACTCAAATCAATATTTCTTGAGTGAATAAAGAGACATGGTGGTTGTTGTTGTTCTTGTTGTTAAGTGCCATTGAGTCTCCCGCAAATCATAGAGACCCTATATACAACAGCTCTGAACCCTACTCTATCCTGTGCCAATCTTATTGTCTCTGACACACCTACCTCCATTACTCCAGTCACTGAGTCAATCCATCTCATTGAGGGTCTTCCTTTCTTGTGCTGTCCCCCCACCCTCCCAAGCATGACGTCCCTCTCTAAGGACTGGTCCCTTCTTGCAACATGACCCAAGTATGTCAGACGAAGCCTCAGAATCCTTGGCTCTAAGGGGCAGCCTGGTTTCACCCTCTCCAGGATGAACCTGTTTGTTCTCCTAACAGTCCTCTGTGTATTTAATACTCTTCTCCAACACCACAGTTCAAAGGCCTCAATTCTCCTATCATCCTTAGTCAGTGTCCAGCTTTCTGATGCATAGCATGTAATTGCGAAGACCATGACTCAGATCATGCACACCTTACTCTTCAGACTAACATTTAGAAGGGTTTAATTGTTGTTGTTGATTGCCTTTGAGTCAAGCACGAATCATAGAGGCCCTATGAACAAAAGGCCTGAAACCCCTCTACCACTATCGACATTTATCAAAGTTCATAGGGATTCCAGAGGCATGTTGTTTAGGAAGTGGATGAGTTAAATGATCTGATTTCCATTTTAAAATCAATTTAAGTGGAAAATTTTAGTATTATAAGAGGCAATACATATTTACTCTTATTTTTAAAATCCCCACTGCATGGAGGCAAGTGTATAATAGAGAAACCACGGGGGACCCAGGCACCTGGAGAAAGGTGGCCAAGACGTCCCAGGGAACATCTTTGCACTGATCTCCTCTCTCTCCCTCTCTACTGCTTGCTGTCTCTCTTTATAAATATATAAAAAGGTTTTACACAAATGGGTTCAAACCATTCATGCTGATTTGTAATGTGCTTTTTTCCTGCCCTTTGTAATTTTATGCTCATTGTAAACTTTCCACAGTGGGCATATATTGCTTTCATAATCCGGAACATTAAAAAAGAGCAAAAGACCACAAAAAATAAAGCTAAACCCACAACTACAGGATGAGGGAGCCCTGGCTGAGCAATAAGGGGTTTAGCTTACCACAAGCTCAGCAGGAGTTGACGGCATGATGTGGTTTCTGGTTTTAATGCAGTGCACATTATCAGACAATTCCCCAGCGCCGAGGATGGGGAAGGCGAAGACTAGTAAGAACATACTTCCCTGGGCTTCAGCGAGACTCTTCAGTGCTCTGCCTTATAGTTTTTTTAAGCACTTACTATATGTCAACCGAGGGTGATGGCAACAGTTAATATTTAATGAGCACTTACTCTGTTTCAGGCATGTAACATTTTAGAATGTTAACCAAAAGACAGGGAGCTCTGTTGGCTAATGGATAAAACCTTCTTCTGCCAACCCAAAGGCAGGCAGTTCAAACTCACCAGCTGCTCTCAGGAGAAAGATGGGCAGTCTCCTCCAGTGTGATTTATAGCCTGTGAAAATGCTGCAGGTTACAGTCTCTGAAAGCTGGAGGGTCATTTAGGAGTTGTTTCTGATTTGGTGGCGCATAACAACAATCAAAAGGTTGGCAGTTCAAATTCACCAACTGCTCCTTGAGAGAAAGATAGGCAGTCTCCTCCCATAAATATTTGCAACCTCAAATACTGGAGGAGGGCACAGAGGTAGTCTGGGAGTCAGAACTGATGGCAATGTGCCTTGTTTTATTCTGTTCCAGACCCCATTCAAAGATATCTACATATTCACTTACATGTCTTATGGCACAATACCATCATAATACTCATTTTACAGTGAGCCAAGAAAAGTCCAGAGAGACTAACTAACTCATCCGAGGACACATGGCTAATAAAGCATCATGTCAAATAATAGGAGATTGAGATCTACTTTCAAGAATTTGACAGTTGCTTTGTCCCATCTTGCAAGATGGTGGGTGAAAAACTGGACACCAAGGAGAAGAAGCCTGAGGCCAAGACTGAAGCCAAGAAGGCAGATGCTAGTGGCAAAGTTAAAAAAGCCAAGCCTAAGTGCACAGGCAAAACGCTCAAGAAGGGGAAGCCCCACTGCAATACTGTCCTAGTCCAAGGAATCAGCAGGTAGTCTCAATTGGCCTTGTATTCCAGGAAAGCCATGGACAAGAGGGAGTACTCAGCCACTAAGTCCAGAGCTGAAAAGAAGAAGGAGAAGGTTCTTGCTACTGTCACAAAACCAGTTGGTGGTGATAAGAATGGTGGTACCCAAGTGGTGTAACTTCACAAAATGCCTAGATATGACCCCCCTGAAGACGTGCCTTGGAAGCTGCTGAGCTATTAAAAAAAACCTTCAGCCAGCACCTGAGGAGGTCACGTGCTTGCATCACACCCCAGGCCCTTCTGATAATCCTCACAGGGCACTCCACGGCCAAGAGAGTGGTCTTCCTGGAGCAGCTGGGTAGTGGCCTGCTCCTTGTGGCCAGGCCTCTGACCCTCTATTGAGTTCCTCTGTGGAGAACACACCAGAAATTTGTCATTGCCACCTCCACTCAAGTTGACATCAGTGGCGTGAAAATCCCAAAGCACCTCACTGACACTTACTTCAAGAAGCAGCAGCTGCATAAGCCTCACCACCAGCAGAGTGAGATCTTCAACACAGAGAAGGAGAAATACAAGATTACAGAACAGTGTTAAGTTTGATGAGAAAGCTGTGGGCTCCCAGATTTTGCCCAAAATTAGAGCCATTCCTCAGCTCAAAAGCTCCCTGCGTTCTTTACTCCCCCCCCCACCAGTGGAGTTTATCCTCACAAATTGGTGTGCTAGATTTCTTGCAGAAGACCTAAGTAAATAATGTTTAAAGTAAAAAACCAAAAGAGGTTGACAGTTACAAAGGGAAACAGAACAAACTCGCATTGATCCGTTCAACATTCAGTGGACATTTCCCCTGTGAATACATTTCCTCAGCTTAGCCTCTCAGGAGGCTCACTTAAATAATATTTTTAAATTGACCATCAACTATGTGCCTGGTGGAGCACTGGTTAAAAGGTCGGCTGTCAAAAGAACAAATTGGTTTTGAAAGAAGTGCGACCAGAACATTTTTTGGAGGCAAGGAGAGTGACTCTTCTACCATGTCTTGGCCTTGCTATCAGGAGGCTCCAGTTCTTGGAGAAGGACATCCTGCCTGATAAAGCAGAGGGTTGGTGAAAACAAGGAAGACCCTCACTGAGATGTATTAGCACAGGGCCTGCAACAATGGATTCAAGCCAGCAGGGATTGTGGAATGGCATACAGAAAAAAAAAATACATCCACAGCTTTAGGAACTATATGAAAGGGCTACTAAGGAGGGAGTGCAGACAGTGCCCTGGGGTGACTAGCACTGCACAATATGGAAAAGGCGACAAACCCAGAAAGGAAACCAAGGAGGAGGAATCCAGGATAAAGGGGAACCACAAGAAAAGTATCCTGCAAGGCAAGGGTTTGAGGCAGGAGAAGGAGCAAGAAAACAACTCCATAAATGCCCATGAGAGGATGAAGAGCCTGTGGATGGCCACTGGCTTTGGCAGCTGGAGGCCGCTGTCCTGTGGAGCATCTTTCCCTGATAATCCTGACACTCAGAGTTCCAGTTTCCAACTCCTTCCACTGATCCCACTAGACTTCTCGGCAAAGGACTCAAGATAACATCATTGGGTATATTGGCACTGCTTTTGGTATGTGGTATGCTGGTGGGGGCACTGCCCTATCCTGAGCCAATCTCAATGACTTTGACACACCTAATCCTCTTCCCCCATTTACTGTGTCAATCCATCTCGTCCAAGGTCTTCCTCTTCTGCACTGTCCGTCCTCCTTCTCCAAGGATTGGTTCCTCCAGGCCATATGTACAAAGAATGTGAAATGGAACGTCAAAATCCTAGCCTCCAAGGAGAAGCTTGGCTTCACTCTCTCCAAGACAGATTTATTTGCTTTCTTGGTGGTCCATGGTATGTTCAAGATTCTTCTCCAGCACCTCAGCTCAAAGGAATCAATTTTTCTTCTGTCATCGTTAGTCATTGTCTAGCTCTCTGATGCACAGCAAGTAATTGTGAAGACCACAGCCCTGTAAACCCTATGGGACAATTCTCCATCCTGTAGATTGCTATGAGCTGGAGTCTATTCCACAGCAGTAGCAGTGGGAATGTTATCAATGTTGGGAGGTGAAGGTGGGATGGAGATACCCCAGTACTCATAAGGCTGGACCTCTGGAAAATTGTATTATGCACATGTTGGCTTTTCCAGGGCAAGATGGTCTGTGATTACTGGCAGGATATGTGGTGCTGGTGGTGCAGTGCTCAGAGATATTGTACATACAGTCACTATGAACTGTGGGCGACTCAATGACTCATAACAACAACAAGAGGAGATTACCCATCCACCTCTCACAGAGCAGCTGGTAGATTTGACCTGCATCCTCTTCTGGATTGTGGCAGAGCTTCTTCCCACTAGCCCAACAGATTTCCCTCAATCTTTATAGGAAAACCAAAGAATTGCTGTCTTTGAATCATGTTGAAGAAGAGTACTGACTATGCCATCACCCGTGAAAAGAACAAATTAGTCTATCTTGGAGGAAATGCAAACAGAGTGCTGCTTAGAATATACTGTATCTCACATACTTTGGGCATGTTGTTAAAAAGGGCCAGTACTTGCAGAAAGACATCACACTGGAAAAAGAGGAGGGTTAGAGAAAGAGAAGAGCCTCAATGAGATTAATTGATATAATGACCGTAACAACAGGCCTAAGCATGTCACAGATTATGAAGATGGCCCAGGATAGAGCAAAGTTCAATCTGTTGTTCATAGGGTTGCTATGAATCATAATTGACTCAATGGCACTTAACAATAACAGTCTTTATAGAAGCAGACTACTATATCTTCCTCCCTTGTAATAGTTGGCAGATTCAAACTACTCATCTTTTGGGTCGCTGTCCAGTACTTTAACTGCTGTGCCTCCAGGACTCCTTACTCCCTTCTCAAAAGCAAGATTAATGAACTTGAGAGGGATTTTTCCTTAGTCAACTCAAGTTTCCAAATAAGATGCAACTTTATCAGAAACTAATTTCTCCCTGGCTTTTTCCTCCCACTCCAACTCACCACCCCTGCCAGCTTCCCCTGCCTCTCCTAATCTAATCTTCTTATTTCCAAGGGTTAGGGGTTTTTTGGTGGTTTTTTTGTTTGTTTTGTTATGTTTTTGCATTGGCGTGTCTGATTCAGGCCATTGCTATGCATCTGAAAGATGGACAAAGAATAAGGATGGCAGAAGGAGAACTGAGGCCTTTGAGCTGTGGTGTTAGAGAAGAGCACTGAACATCCATCCCATGGGTGGCCAAGAGAACGAACTGATAGGTCTTGAAGAGGGTGCAGCCAGAGTGCTCTTTGGAGGCAAGAATGATGAGTCTTTGTGTCACATACTTTGGGCAGGTTAATAGGAGGGACTATTCCTTGGAAAGGGACATGATGCTGGGAAAGATGGAGGGTCAGTGATGGAGAGGAAGACCCTCAACCAGGTGGATTAACATGGTGACTGCAGCAATGGGCTCTTGTGTGTCAGGAAGTGTCAGGATGGTGCAGGATAGAACAGGGTTCAGATCTTTTGTTTATAGGGTCACAATGAGTTATATTCGACTCCACAGCACCTAAGAACAACAACTTCGGCATTGCAGCCCTGTCAGCTGTTTTTTTCTCTCCCCTCATCGCACACTCTCATACCCTCCTCAGAGGAAAATCAGGGAGAGAAGAAAACAAGTTGTCTTCCTGATTACAACACCCAACTGTCAATTCATTTTACTGTGGTGGTCTGTGTGTGAGTATGATGCTAGAAACCATGCCACCAAGATTTCAAATACCAGCAGGGTCAGCCATGTGAATAGGTTTCCATCAGGCTTCTAGACTTAAGAGAGGATAGGAAGAAAATCCTAATGACCCACTCCTGAAAATTTTCTCTCTCTCTCACCTACTGCCATCCGATCCAACTCATAGCTGATCCTCTAGTGGGTTTTGGGAGGAAGGAAACACTGCATGATTAAAAAGTTGGGGGAAAAGTGTGTCAGGGATGTATCCTGTCTCCATACCTCTTCAATCTATATGTGAAACAGATCATTTGAGAAGCTTGACTATATGAGGAAGAATGTGGCATCAGAATTGGAGGAAGACTCATCAACAACATGCATTATGCAGAGGACACAACCCTGCTTGCCAAGACTGAGAAGGACCTAAAGCATTTGTAGGGTCAAGGACTATAATCTCCAATATGGATTGAATACCAACATCATTTAAACAAAGATTCTGACACTGGGCCAATTGGCAGCATCATGACAAATAAAGACGAGATTGAGATTGTTAACAATTTCAGCTTGCTTGGTTCTACAATCAACACCCTTGGCACTAGAAGTCAGGAAATCAAAACACAAATTGCATTGGGAAAATATGCTGTCAAAGACCTCTCCAGAGTGCTGGAGAGCAAGGATGTCAGTCTGGAGACTAAGATGTGCCATGATTTTTGTAATTACTTGCTATGCATCAGAAAGTTGGACCATGAATAAAGATGACAGAAGAATTGATATCTTATGTTGTGCTGGGGAAGAGTTTTAAACATACCATGGACTGTCAAGAGAACAAACAGGTTTGTTCTGGAGAGGGTGAAATCAAGTTTCTCCTTGGAGGCAAGGATTTTGAGACTCTGTCTCACATACTTTAGGTATGTTGCTAAAAGGGGTCAGTCCTTGGAGAAGGACATCATGCTTGGAAGAGTGGAGGGGCAGTGCAAGATAGGAAGGCCCCAGATGAGATGGACTGACACAGTGACTGGGATAATGGGGGTAGGTGTGTCAGAGACAGTGAGATTGGTTCAGGATAGAGCAATGTTAAAAGCTATGGTATACAGAGTTTCTATGAGTCTCAAGTGAATAGATAGCATATAACAATAACAATAAATCACACAGGAGATTGCCCATTTTTCTCCAGAGGATTTCACTCTTGGGTTAGAAGCTCACCAGAGAACACTGTCCAATACAGTGCTGGAAGGTGACACCCCATACGCCCTAGGTTGGAAGGTGCTCAAAACACACAAGAGCTGTAAGGACAGACAGGAGCACACCATGACGGTGAAGATGGCTCAGCATTATTAAAACAACTATGAGATATTATCTCACCCCAGTCAGAATAGCAAAATTTAACAGAACAGCAAACAACAAATGCTGGTGAGGTTGTGGAGAAACTGGAACACTTATTCACTGTTAGTGGGAGTGTAAAATGGTGCAACCACTGTGGAAGGCGGTATGGCGCTTTCTCAAAAAGTTACAAATAGAGATACATTTTGACCCAGCAATTCCACTACTGGGAATATACCCCAAAGAGACAATAACTGACACACAAGCAGATATATGCACACCCATATTTATTGTGGCTTTGTTCACAATAGCAAGGAGTTGGAAACAACCTAAGTGCCCATCAACAAATGAATGGATAGAGAAGCTGTGGTATATTCACACAATGGAATACTACGCTGCATTGAAAAACAAGGAACTCAGGCAATATTATTCAAAATGGGTGAGTCTGGAGGACATTATGCTGAGTAAAGTATCTCAGTCACAAAAGGACAAATACTACATGGTGCCACTATTGTAAAACAGGACTGACCTTGGGGTTGGGGGGAGACTGAGAAAGATGGGTTCAATAATGTATACTGCATTGAAACAGATGAGGGAGAAAACTGTTTAAAAGGGATATGTGATTACGTATTTTTGTCATGACAAGAGTCTAGAATGAAGGCTACATGGTGGAGTGGACCTGGGGGAGGGATTGTAAAACAATGCAAGAATTTGTCTTTTACTTTTCCAAGAGGGGAGGGTTGGGAGGGGAGAAATGTGCAATAATGAATGAACAGAAATCCAAAGTCTCTGTAAATTTTTACTGAAATTAATAATAAATGTACAATTTTTTTAAAAAAATTACATGTTGTTGTTGTTGTTGTTGTTATGTACTGTCGAGTCGTTTCTGACTCATAGCGACCCTATGCACAACAGCCCTAAACCCTGCTCTATCCTGCGCCAACCGCACCGCCTCTGACACACCCATCCCAATTACCCCAGTCACCGAATCAATCCATCTCATAGAGGGTCTTCCCCTCCTGCATTGTCCCTCAACCCTCCCAAGCATGATGTCCCTCTCCAAGGACCCGTCCCTCCTGGCAACATGTCCAAAGTATGTCAGACGAAGCCCCAGAATCCTTGCCTCCAAGGAGCAGCTTGGTTTAATCCTCTCCAAGATGAATCTGTTTGTTTTCCTGGCAGTCCATGGTACATTCAGTACCCTTCTCCAGCACCACAGCTCAAAAGCATCCACTCTCCTTCTGTCCTCCCTAGTCATTGTCCAACTCTCTGATGCATAACAAGCGATTGCAAATACCATGGCCTGTATCAGGCGCACCTTAGTCTCCAGAGAGATACTGTTGCTCCTGAGAAAAGAATTACATACATTAAAAAAAAAAAAAAAGATGGCTCAGCATTGGAAGCTTTCCATTCTGGTGTACATAGGGTTACTGTGCACTGGAGACAACTCAACACTGTGAACAACAGTGTAGTTATGGGTGATGATGACAACAGTGGCAATAAATGTGATGTCCCCCTTTCTGAGAACCTAACACTGAACCCTGGGGTCAAGTGAGCCCTTACCTCCAGGGCAGGTGTTCTCCAAGTGTCAAGCTGTCTCTGACTCCAGCAGAATAATAGCTACACCTACTGCTGTGTACAAAGCTTCCCATCACGGAGCCAATTGGCAGCATTGTGATAGATGCAGAAGAGATTGAGATTGTTAACAATTTCATTTTGCTCAGTTCCACAATCAACACTTTTGGCACGAAATCAAACACTTTTGTCAAGAAATCAAAAGACAAATTGCATTAGGGAAATCTGCTCTCAAGGACCTCTCCAGAGTGCTGAAGAGCAACGATGTCAGTCTGGAGACCAAGGTGCTCTTGATCCAGTCCATGGTCTTTGCAGTTATTCGCTATGTGTCAGAAAGCTGGACAATGAGTAAAGATGACAGAAGAAGAATTGATGCCTTTGAGTTGTCGTGCTAGAGAAGAGTATTGAACCTACCATGAACTGCCAAGAGAACTAACAAGTCTCTACTGGAGAAGGTGAAACCAAACTGCTCCTTGGAGGTAAAGATTTTGAGACTCTTTCTCACATACTTAGAGTATGTAGCCAGGAGGGACCAGTCTTTGGACAAAGATATCATGCTTGGAAGGGTTGAGGGACAGTGCAGGAGAGGAAGACCTCAGATGAGATGGATTGACACAGTAACTGGGTAAGTAATGAGGGTAGGTGTGTCAGCGACAGTGAGATTGACTCAAGTTAGAGCAGGATTCAGTGTACAGGGTTGCTATGAGTTGTAGTTGACTCGACAGCACCTAACAACAACTGCTTAGCAAACCTGCTTGAGACAAATGCCTTTCTCTCCTTCTTTTCTTTCAGCCTAACATCAGTGTTGGAAGAAAAAAATACTCTTATCATATCCATTTGGCAGATGTAGGAATGTTGACTTGTTAGGTGAATTGTGGATCAGAATTCCCAGCCAAATCAGGTGAAAAGGGACACAGAGACAGAGAGACTTCAGAGTTGCCTGCTAACATAGTGTCGTGCAGGGCACCCTGAGAAAAGGATGTGGGGTGCATATATGTGGATGCATACATGGGCCTCATAGCTTGTGGGTCAAAAACTTGTGGCACCCAAAGTGTGCTGCTTAGACTGGTGAGCTGGGGTGGGGGTGGGGGGGGCACAAGAGGTATGGGTGACTGAGTGGGTCCCTGCGGGACTGTGGCAGCCTTTGTATTCTTTTGGTATGAGGTAGAAATTTGAACAATAAAGAAAGGGCGGTGGGGAGACAGAAAGGGGGGAAAAAAGTAAAAAAGACAAAGAAAGAAAGGCAAGGAAACAATAAACTGTTACCATCTTGCAGGCGCCAGGCTGGGCGATGAAACCACTAATGAGCCCAAGGTTCCACAGAGCCCAGCATCTAATGCAAACCAGACAGATAGCAGCCGGAGCACCCCGGAGAGAACGCGCCCTCAAAGCACAGTTTGCAAGGGTTCAGAGGCATAAAATGCCAGGACGTTCTCTGGGGACTCTAAAACTTGCAGGACAATGACACCAGGCAGGGGCCAGGCCAGGAGGGGCCTTCTCAGCCCCAAACTCTGGGCTGAAGAGCTTGGATACTACCCTGAAGGTGGTTTGAACTTAAGTTTTGAGCTTCTACTTTCTCATCTGTAAAACTAGGCTCTCTCTCAGAGCTTTTAGGGTGAAATGAGATGACGTAAGGGCGATGCGTTCCTCAGAGTCTACCATATGGAAAACACTCCACACATGTTAGTTATAATTATTATTATTCTGATCTAGCATTATTATTATTATATTAAAATGAGAGAACATGAGCTAAGCTCTCAGCATTCAAAAGTCCAGCATGATCATTAAAAAAAGCTGAGTTTGGGAGCCAGGAAACTTGGCTAGAGAGTGGACAGTTTAGCTCACCTTTCCATGCCTCAGTCTCCTTATCTGTAAAATGGAGCTACAGACCCTTAGGGTTGTGAAGATGGCTAATATACAGAAAAAAACTTAATGGTTGGGACTCGATGGTACTCAACACCACCACATTAACACTCAGTATAAACTCACTCATTGCTCTCGAGTAGGAATCAACTGACAGGTGACCCTCCAGTGGATTTCTGAGGCTTTAAACAGTGTGGGAGGAGAATTTCCTTCTTTCGTCCATGAAACCCCAGTGGAATAGTCTGTAGGGAGTTGCACTGTTAACCCAAAGGCAGTGCCTCTCTGATGCTTTGAATCTACTAGCTGCTCTGAGGAAGACGGGCAAAGTCCTTCTGTGCAACTTACAGCCTTGGGACTCCACTGGAGAGTCGATTTTAACCCCACAGCAATGAGTGAGTGGGTAGAAATGGGCTGTTATTAACAATGAGCATTTTCTCTCGTGCTGTTCCTTAAACCTGACTCTGTAGACACAGCAGACAGAATATTCAGGTTGGCCAAGCAATAGAATATCCGGGTTACCTACTGTCAGACCCAGAGGGGAGTCAGCCCATCCAGAGCACGTCGGATGAACAAAGGTGATTCCTCAGGAGAGGACAGGTTCTGCTTTCACAGAACAACCCAAGGGTGTTGATGCCAGGCAGACAAAACCAAAAAATGCCCATCATGCTCACAGCAAAGAAGGCGGCCTTCCCTTCATTGACTTTGTGGGGTCAGCAATCTTCCTTCACATAGTTCTACACCTGCCTTTGCCTATAAACTGATTTGGGAAAGGAGAGAAAGGAAGGCTGAAGTAGAAAGATGGACAAGGATACAAAACACGAGAGACAAAAAAACGCCAATGTCCACACTACTGTAAGGACTGTATCTGGTGCCAACTCTGCAGGCCTGCTTTCACTTCTTCTTTTTGACCTAAGATGCTGACCTGTGTGAAGAGAAGCACAGGCTCCGGGACCATCTGGCTTCCAGGTGGGTTTGGTGAGAGAAAACCCAAGGAGGAAACGAGAGGGAGGTAGGAGGGATGGTCCCTGGTCTGTCCCTACACAATCATCTCAGGTGATGTTCCTCACCTGAAGGCCACTCACCTTCTGTCCACAGCTATCTCGTCTGTGTCCTGATATCCCTCCATCCCCACATTCCCCTGTCACTTTTTCTAACTGCCTCTGAGTCCATTCTGACTCCTGGAAAGCCCATGTGACAGCTATGGGGTGGCTGGGTCTGACCCCCAGACTCCACAGTGGGGAAGAATCCCTGCCACCAACATCTGCAGGCAAAACTGACTCCTGTGAGGTCAGACAGGCTCCCACAGCCCCCACCTTCTAATGATTCCAACACCAGCCATCCCTTTTCCCTTCCTACCCCCCACCCCCCGCACTCATGACTTCTCTGCTGGGTCTGATAAGACATTACAATGACAGCATAATCACAGACAATCCCCGGGATTCAGAGGTTTATTCGAGAAATAACAAGTTACTGTTTAGATACAGGAGCGCTCCACCTCTGACCTCATGTGGGGCTCTCCCACACCTCTCCAGGGGTGAGCAGAGCTTTGTTTCTGGTTTGCTCTCAGGTCCAAAGGACACAAGATACTTGCTGGTTCTTTCTATCTTTCTAGTAGTGAAATTCCCTTTTTTTCTATCTCGTGGCTAGCTTGATTTAAACCTGGTGGGTTGGCGAAACTGATCAATTCCACAAGAGCATTCTACACATCTTATTTGCATAATTCCATCTGAAGGCACCATTTCCATTGCTTACATTATTAACAAACTACCCAATCCCCTTGATGGGCCAAAACCACTTCACATTGCCTAAGTCCTTCCCACACAAGTGGTGAAAGTAACAAAGACAATGGTTTAGAAAAGTCACATCAGTTAAGTCACCACAGCCTATAGAACTGTGCCTTATGGGTTTTCCATGACCAATCTTTTGGAAACAGTTCACCAGGAACTTCCTGCCTCTGGGTGAACTCAACCTCCAACCTTTTGGTTAATAGCCAACTATGTTTGTCATTTGCACCAGCCAGGACCTGGTCTATCTATTCCTTGTGGTGTTGTTGTTGTTAGATGCTGTCAAGTCAAGAACAATGCAAAGCTACCCTATGATCAACAGACCTGAACTCTGTCTTATCCTGTGCCATCCCCATCATCTCTGACACACTTGAGCCCATTGCTGCAGTCACTGAGTCAAGCTCCAGGGTGTTGTATTAACCCTGTGACACCGTTAAATCCTAACACCTTCATGAGTACTCTCTTCACCAAACCCTCCTTGAATTATCTACTTCGCCCCCCCCTCTCTGTTTCTCGCAGGGTCCTGTCTGATACCCATTTCTGGAGTGCTCACCACATGACAAGCAACAGAAGAGAAAAAATAATGGCAGGGAGGAAGATAAAAGGGAGAAATGAAAACATTGAGATAGATTGAGAGAGGGCGAGAGAAACACAATACAGTGATGGCACAGACAATGAAAAAGCAAAGAGAAAAATCTTAAAAAGCAGAAAGATGGAAGCGGACAAGGACTGAATAGAGGAAAACATTGGAGAGAGGATGAGAAGATGGGAGGATGATGGAGGAACAGTGGAAGGCTAGCCGAAACGGAAAACGACTGAAAAAAATATTATGCATTTGTAATACAGGACTGACATCTAGGTTGGGGGGAAAGAAAAGAGGAGATAATATATACTGCATGGAAATAGATGAGGGGGAAACTGCTTAAAAGGAATATATTAGGTATTGTTCATATGATAACAGTCCAGAATAAGAGCTGCATAGTAAAGTAGACAGGGGTGAGGGTAGGGGGTGGTACAACAATGAAAGAGTTTTGGGTTTTTTTTCAAAGAGAAAAGTGAACTTGGAGGGGGAGGGGGTATGTGCAACAATGAATGGGTGGAAATCCAAGTTCTCCATAAACTGTCATTAAAATCTCAATTAAAAAAATAATGTATAAAAGTGATAAAGATGCCAGGAAAGCAAGGAAGGCCTGGACAAGGCCAGTGACAGAGATGAGAGTGGCTGAGAGTAGATGAGTGGAGGCAGAGAGTGGGGAGGCCAAGAGGTTTCGGGCAGTGAGAGATGAGAGCTGGGACGTCCTTCTTTGTCACTTTCAGCTTCTAGTCCTTAGGTGTTAACGAGACTCTTAGCAACTCTATGTACAAGAGAACAAAATAGCGCCCAACCCCATGCTGTCCTCCCATGTGCTATATTTGAGACCATGACGGTCCTTCCTCTTTTTGCTACTTTACCAACCGCTCTGTCCCTCTCCAGGAACTGGTCTCTCCTGATAATATATCCAAAGTATGTGAGATGAATTCTTGCCATCGTCAACTACCAAGACTTCCAGGTTAGATTTATTAATTCTTCTATAAATCTAAGATATATTCACTATTCTTTGCCAACATCATAATTCAAATGAAGCAATTCTTTGGTCTTTCTTATTCATTGCAGTGCTGTGTGGCATTGAGTCAGGTGCACCTTAGTCCTCAAAGTGAAATCTCATTATTTTAATACATCACAGAGATCTTTTGCAGCAGATTTGCCCAATGCAGTCCACCATTTTATTTCCTCCCCCCCTCTTTTTGTTATCATTTGATACCTTCTTTAAATTTTTTTTTAAAAAATTTATTATTTTGTGTGTGTGTACTATCAAATCGGATCTGACTGGTATAAGAGGAGATTGCCCCTCCTTCTCCAGCACAGCATCTGGTGGATTCAAACTGTGAACCTCTAGGATTGCAGTGCAGCTTCTTGCCACTAAGCTGCCAGAGCTCCCTACCATTTGATTTCTTGGCTACTGTTTCCAACCCTTGGCACTCCTAGACTCACAGATGCATCTGTCTTTCCCATCACAGTCTGTCCTCTCTTATATTTGCTCCAAAAGACCTGTGTGTTCCTTGTGTTGTTAGTTGCCACTGAGTCCACATCAGCTTTATGTTTAGCCACCAAGCATATGTCATCCTGTGGTCGTTGGCACCTGAGTCCTTGTGGTTTCTCTGTGTCTGCCTCTACAAATCACTGTGAGTTGGAATCACCTTGACTGCAGTGGGGCAATGGATGCTCTTCTTTTTAAAAGACCTCAAAAGGAATTAGGTTCAGTACCCACCCTCCTTCAGTACGATGCCATTAGCACATTGTTGGAAAGCCTTCTTCACAGATATAAAAACTTTTTAGAGGACCCATTTCAATCCATAGCAAGGACAGGAAGGAAGCGGAGGGTGGCCGGGTGGAAGGAGGAAGTATCCCCTCTCTGCACAAGAAGATGCTCCCAGCACCTACAGAAAGGTCTGACACATAAGTGGCCTCCAACTCATAGCAACCCTGCATACAACAGAATAAAGTCCTTCACCATTTTCATAATCTCTGATGTGCTTAAGCCCATTGCTGCAGACACTGGGCCAATCATCTCGTTAAGGATCTTCCTCTCTCTGTTTGATTTCTACTTAAGTCATTTCCTACGGACTAGATCTTCCTTGATTTCACATGCAAGCTAGATTCTGTTGAAGATTATCCAAAAACAACTGGAACAGCATATCAGCAGAGAACTGCCAGTAGTTCAGGCTGGGCTTAGAAGGGGTCGTGGTACTAGGGATATTGTAGCTAATGTTAGATGGATCTTAGCTGAAAACAGGGAGTACCAGAGGAATGCCTATCTGTTTTTCATTGACTATGCAAAGGTATTTGACTGTGTGGATCATAACAAACTGTGGCTGACTGTGAGAAGAATGGGAATCCCAGAACACTTGATCGTGCTAATGTGAAACCTATTCTTGGACCAAGAGGCAGTTGTCAGAACAGAGCAAGGAAACACTTCATGGTTCAAAATTGGGAAGGGTGTATGCCAGGGCTGTGTCCTATCTCTATACCTTTTCAACCTGTTTGCAGAACAAATTATCTGGGAAGCTGGGCTCTATGAGAATTGTGGCATCAGGATTGGTGGAAGATGTACCAACAATCTGTGTTATGCAGATGACACAACCCTTCTTGCGGAAACTGAGGAGGACCTGAAGCACTTGTATGGATCAAGGCTCAATATCAAGAAAACAAAGATTCTCACCACTGGGCCAACTGGCAGCACCACGATGGATGGTAAAGAGATTGAGATTGTTCACAGCTTTAGTTTGCTTGGCTCCACAGTCAACACTCTAGGCACCAGCAGCCAGGAAATTAAAAGATGTATTGTGATGGGAAAGTCTGGTATTAGGAACCTCACCAAAGTACTGAAGGGCAATGGTGTCACTCTGGAGACCAAAGTGCATCTGATACAGACCACAGTCTTTGCAATCACTTGCTATGCACCAGAGAGTTGGACTAGGGAGGATAGAAGGAGAATTGATGTCTTTGAGCTGTGGTGCTGGAGGAGAGTATTGAATATTCCATGAACTGCTAGGAAAACAGATTCATCTTGGAGTGGGTTAAAACAGGCTGCTTCTTGGAAGAAAGGATTCTGAAGCTTCATATGACATACTTTGAAAATGATGCAAGGAGGGACTGGACCTTGGAGAGGAATATCATGCTTGGGAGGGTAGAGGGGCAGAGCAGGAGAGAAAGACCCTCTATGAGATGGATTGATTCAGTGACGGGGGTAATCGGGATAGGTGTGTCAGAGACAGTGAGATTGGCACAGGCCAGAGCAGAGTTTAGGGCTATTGTATATAGGGTCGCCATGAGTCGACGGCACATAACAACAGTAACAGATCTTCCTTTTAACATGCCCAAAGTATGTGAAATGAAATCTCACCATCCTTGCTTCTCAGGAGCACTCTGGATGCACCTCTTCCAAGACAGATTTGTCCTTTTGGTACTTTATAAACTTCTGTTGCATTTGTTAAAAGCGAAATAGCTATCTGGTTGCCCCATTGATCTTGACCAGAGCATACAAGAGGCCAGGCTCAGGCTCAGGGGAGACGGCAAGACAGAGCTGGAAGCAGGAATCAAGGCTTCAGTTTGGATGAGATTTAGAGCTGAGTTGAGACTGTGAATGGGTTAAGGTCAGGTTAGCTGAGGTTGAGTTGAACTTGGGAGAGTGCTGTTGTCTGGTTTGAACTGTGGATAGGGCTGAAGAATAGCGGAAATGGGTGTTGATACTTCACCTGAATAGAAGTTGGCTTAAGAATGACTGGAATTTGGTCTACATTTAGTTCTGGGATGTTGAAAGAGTTTTAGCTTCCTCTCTTCATTCATTCAGCCCCATGCCTGTCTGGACAGAATTCTTCTTGCACTGAACCTACCATTTTCCCACTAGAGCCCAGACAAAATGTCACTTTTGTTCAATTTCTGTGGCTTGAGACACAGAAATATGATGACACCCACGAATGCCAGGTTGCTCCCTAGCACTAGTTTGAATGGGCACTACTATTGTTGTTGTTAAGTGCCACTGAGTCTAGTATGGTGCATTGAGACATTATGAGCAGCAGATTTGAACCCTGTCCTATCCTATACCATATTTAAAATGCCTGAAACACTTGAGTCCATTGCCGCAGACATTGTATCAATCCATCTTGTTGAAAGTCTTCCTCTCTTTCGCTGACCCTCTATCTTTCCAAGAGTGATGTCCTTTACTAAGCAATAGCCTCTCCTAAAACATGCCCAAAGTATGTGAAACGAAACCTTGTTATCCTTGCCTTCAAGGGACACTCTTGTTCCATTTTCTCCACCATCTGTCTTGGTGGGTTTTTAGTTTTGTTATTTTGTTTTGTAGTCCGTGGAATATTCAGTACTGTTCTACAACACCACAACTCAAAAAGACATCTATTCTACTCTGTCGTTCTTATCCACTGATCATCTCTCAGATGCCTAGCAGGTGATTGGAAAGACTATAGTTTTAATCAGGTGCACCCTAGTCTTTGAACTGACATCATTGTTCTTCAGGACTTTGGAGAGGTTCCTGACAGCAGACTTTTCCAATGCTCTATATATTCTGATTTTCTGACTGCTGGTACCAAGGGTGTTAATTTGAGGTCCAAGCAAAATTACATTATTTTACAATTTCAATATTTTCTCCTTCTATCATGACATAGTCTATTGACCCAGTGGTGAGTATTTTTGTTTTCTTCATGTTGAGATATAATCTATATTGAAGGCTACAGTCCTTGATCCTCTACAGCAAACACCTTAAGTCCTTCTCACCTTCAGCAAGCAAGATCCTACAGCTCTGTCAAACTTAGTCAAAATTAGCAGTACCCTGCCACTTACTGCTTTTTCACAAATAGGATATATCAATTAAAATTTCTTTTATAGACAATGCAAATATTTTTATCAGTATTGTGGCCTTTGGTTTATAAGGGAAATACAGTGTAGACTAGGATTCCTCTCAAGAGCTGTTCCAATCCCTGAGCTCATAAGCCAATGATCTGAGTCTGATTTCTAGCCCTGAGGGGGAGAGGAGAG
This sequence comes from Elephantulus edwardii, assembly GCF_000299155.1. Classification (NCBI taxonomy): domain Eukaryota; kingdom Metazoa; phylum Chordata; class Mammalia; order Macroscelidea; family Macroscelididae; genus Elephantulus; species Elephantulus edwardii. The sequence continues at coordinate 8,973,208 of NW_006399778.1, read as the reverse complement.
AAGAGGAGGAAAAGTGTTGATAGGACCAAGAGCAAGGATCAGAATTCCTGACAACTGGGGAGATGAGGGATGTGCCATCCAGCTTTCAATGTCCAGCTCTGAATGCAGATTTGGAGTCATTCTAATTCCAGTTTTAATCTCAACTTGGAACCTACAATCAAGTAACTTCATCTCCCTTAGTCTCACCTTTCACATTGGGATTATTGCCAATAATTTCATTCTACTTGGACCAACCATCAACATTCATGGAAGTGGAAGTCAGGAAATCAAAATTCTGACAAATCTGAAAAAAAACCACACCCCAAACATCAAAAATCAATACAGCAAAAACCCAACCCCCAAAAACCTTTTAAAGTATCAAAAAGCAAAGATGTAATCTTGATAATTTAAGTTCACCTGACCCAAAACCATGGTCTTTTCAATTCCCCTCTGAATGTGTATTATGAGCAATAAGCGTCCTTGGAAAGGGCCATCATGCTTGGAAAGGTGGAGGGTCAGAAAGGAGAGAGATACCATCAATGTACATTAACTGCACATTAATGGCAACAATGAACTTGGGCTCAGAGGAGACTGTGAGACTTGCGTGGATGGAGCTAAGTTTCAAGCTGTTGTATGTAGAATTGTTCTGGGTTGGAGGCCACTGGACAACACCTAACAAAAACTTATACGTGTGTAAAAAAACAAAAAAAGAAAGACTGAAGGATTGATGAATTTAAATTGTGGTGTTGGTGAAGAATGCCAAATACAATATAAACTATCGAAGAACAAACAAATAAATCTTAAAAGGCACAATCTTTAAAAACCGCAATGCTTCTTTTTTTTATAATTTTTTATTTATTTTTTTTTTACAGAGGTTTTGGATTTCCATTCATTCATTGCCGCAATTTTCTCCCTTCCCACCCCTCCCCACCAGCTCGCTTCCCCCTC
>NW_006399778.1:8954400-8967045 GCF_000299155.1 Elephantulus edwardii | reverse complement strand
CACTGAAATGTGGACCGGAATGCAACCCAGGCTGATTTCGTACAGTTCCGACTCTAATCCATCAAAAGTTCTTATTCAAATTCCTACTGTTTCCATCATGCAACAAACCCACTGGGCCTTAGTGGAGCTTTAGAAAATTCAGCCACTTTACCCCCAAAGGTTATCCCTTTCAAATGGCTGCAATGCTTCTTGGAAGCAACGATGGTGAGACTGACTTTGAACATATGACCAGGAAATATCAATCATGAGAAAAGGAGGTCACATTTGGGAATATTGAGCATCAGGGAAAATGAGGAAGAACCTCAATGAGATGGGTTGATTGATTCTTACCTACTCGTGATCATGAACGTAGAGAATGGTGTGGGGACCCAGAGCATTTTGCTCTGTTATAATAAGTTCTCCTGAGACAGAGCCAACACTGGAAACTAACAACAGCAACAATGGCAAACAATGATGAGGGTCTTTTCATGTGCTTATTGGTCATTTTTATATCTTCTTTAGAGAAATGTGTGTTAAAGTACCTTGCCCAAGTTTAAACTGGGTTATTTGTCTTCCTGTTGTTAAGGGAATTCTTTATAAAACTCTCAACTCATTGTCATCAAATCAGAACTGACCCATCATTGACCCTCCTGCAGGTTTTCAGAGGCTTTTAACCACATGGGAGGAAATGGTCTATCTTTCTTCTGGGAGAAGCTGATGGATTCAAACTGCCTGCCTTCATTATATTCTATGTATTAAATTCTTAACTGATACATAGTTTCAAAATACTTTCTCAAACTCTTCTGTAGGTTGCCTTTTCACTTTCAGGAGGCTGTCCTTGTTTATACAACTTTCTTATTCTGATGGAGTACAATTTATTATTTTGTCTTTTGTTGGTCAGGTTCTTGGAGTGATATCCCAGAATCCACTCCCACAAACAAAACTCAAAACTCCAACTCACTGCTGTCCACTTGCTTCTAACACACAGAACCCTCCCTTGGGTTCCTGAGGCTGTAAATCTTAATGAGAGGAGACAATCTCTCTCTTTTCTTCTTCTAACCTGCTGCTTCTCTCTTTCCCCCTCCTCTTTTTGAAAGTTGTTTTGCTTTTGTGGCCTTTTCTGTGTCAGTAAAATAAAAATAGCCGTTAGTATTTCTGTAGGGCTTGTGCTTACCTTGTATAAAACATTTTGAGGAGTGATGACACCTTAGCAATATTAAGTTGTATAGTTTTCAGAATACAAATCATCCACATATTGGTAGAATTTATTCCTTGGTATAATTTCAGATGCTGTTGTAAATGAAATTGTTCTTTTCCTTTTTAGTTTGTGAACTGATTACGTGTAGAAGCGCAGCTGATTTCTGTGCTTCCATCCTGTGTCCTGCAACTCTGCTGAAGTTGTCAGCACTGGTGGGTTTCTTGTGGAGCTGTCAGGGTGTCTGTGTGTAGGGTCATATCAGTTGTGAATGGAGATGATATTGCTGCTTCTCCCATTTGATTGTCTTCTCCTCCTCTTTCTTGCTTAATTGCCTTGGCTGGGACAACGTTACACAGCAGCAGAGATGGCAAGCATCTTTGTCTTATTCCTGACATAAAGGGAAAGTTTCCAGTCTCTCACTGCTGAATGTGATGTCAATGTAGGGTCTTCATAAATATCCCTTTCATGTTTCTGTTCCTAATTGGTTTCATATGCTTTTAATTTAAAAATCTTTTTATATCATTCATGTGTTACACAATGTACCCTTCTAAATATACAATGCCATATATTTTTAGCGTGTTCATAGTAGACTAAATATTGGTTGCACAACTATTGTCGTCATTGTCGTTTGTTGTTTGATGCCTTTGAATCATCCATGCTTCACAATGATTCTGTAAACAACAGATCTGAGCCTTGACCTATTCTGTGCCAACCCCATCATCTCTGATCTGCTCGAGCCATTGTTATGGTCACTGTGTCAATCCACCTAGTTTGAGTTGTTGTACAATTATTGATGTTGCTGTTGTTGTGATATGTTGTCAAGTTGACTACAACTCGTAGTGACTCTATGAACAGCTCTGAACTTTGCCCTCTCCTGAACCAATCTCAACATTTCAGGCACGCTTGACGCCCTCACCACTGTATCAGTCCCTCTCATCCAGAGTCTTCCTCTCCTGCGCTGACCTTTCCAAGCATGATGTCCTTCTCCAAGGACTAGCCCTTTTTGACAACATACCTAAAGAATGTGAGTTGGAGCTTTAAAATCCTAACCTCCAAGAAGCAACTTGGTTTCACCCTCTCCAGGACCAACCTATTTGTTCTCTTGACAATCTATGTTATGTTCAACATACACAGCAACACAGCTCAAAGACATCGAATCTCCTCTGTCATCCTTGTTCATTGTCCAGCTCTCAGATGCATAGCAAGAAACTGAGAAGAACATGGCCTGGATTAAGTGCACCTTAGTCTCTAGACTGGCATCTTTGTTCTTTACCACTCTGGAAAGCTCTTTCACAGCAGATTTTCCCAAGGCAACTCATCTTTTGATTTTTCTGCCTGCTGGTGTCAGGGTGTTGACTGTGGATCCAAGCAAGCAGAAATTATTAACAATCTCAATCTCTTCGCCATTATCATGATGGTGCCAATTGGACCAGCAGTGAGGATCTGTTTTGTTGATACCGAGATGCAACCACATTGAAGGTTACAGTCCTCAATCTTCTGTAGCAAATGCAATCTTCCTCAGTTTCAGTGAGCCAAGCTGTGTTATCTGCATAACGTAGGTTGTTGGTAAGTCTTCATCCAATCCTGCCACCACAACTATTGCCAATATCTAATTACAGTACATTTATCACCATTAAAAAACCCCTTTATCTGGTACACTTCTACTAAGGAGTGATTTTTTTTTTAAACTACTGTGTTTGGTACATTTGGTTTTTCCTTCTAGAAGGTTCTCTTACCTGTCCATGGAGTGAATTTTACTCATCCCGGTACAATCAGTTATTATCTCAGAATAATCAATGAGAACGAAAACTCTTGTTCCAGCACCTGTCATCATTTCTGAGCTCTGTTCAAGGCTCCTCTGTGTCACAGAGTGAATTGTTTTGCTTTATAGGTAGAGGGTGTGCGGGATAATAACCTAAACAAAGATGCACTTTTCCTTTGCTCTGGAATTCATTCCCCTCCCCCTTTCTGCAAGTTGTATTAGCCCTGAGTTAATTTCCTTTGCATTTTTTAAGAAAATATTAAAAATCACCTACCTCAAAAAACAAAGCAAAAAAACAAACATAAAAACCACCTTTATCCATAATTAGTCATGCCTCACCGTGTTATCCCCAGTCCCTGGCAACAACTACTTTCTAACTTTATAGATTTGCCTCTTCTGGCCATTGTTTGTAATGGAGACCATCTGCTGTCTCTTTTTTTTCTTTTATTTATATTCCTTTCAACATTCGTCCATGTTGTAGCATGCATCACTACTATATCTTTTTTCATAACTGAATAATATTTCACAATATGGATACACCACATGCTGTCTATTCACTCATGTAGGATTATGTTTCGTTTGTGCAGCCTCAAAGCTGAGTGTCTCAGTGTTCTTAGAAAGATGAAGGCAGAGAAAGAAAATTCAAGAGCGAGAGCAGAAGTGAGAGGAGCTGTGCTTCGGAGGACAGTGTGACTAGAATCTGGCCCTGTCCCATGTCTAATGACTAGTAACCCCCCAAATTCCCTGGCTTCGGAGCATTTAGAAACACAGCTATCTAGACTATACCCCAGACTCCAGGGGATCCCAGGCACAAGTGGAGACTTCCTGGAAATTGGGAATTCATGAACACAGTACTAGGTCAAACATTTGTAAGTGCTGAACAAGTGGTTTGTTAGATAAATGGGTAGACTGGCAGATGAATGATTGTATAGAGAGGTATAAACAGAGGTGGGTAACGTATGGTTAACTGGAGAGATGAGGTGCTGGATGAGTGGATGGGGGGTAGAGGAACAGATAAGTAGAAGGATCGATAATAGGTAGATGGATAAAGAAATAGGTGTGTGGAAGAAGGAATAGGTGGATGAATGGAGGAGGAGGTGGATGGATAGAGGAAGAGGTGGGTGAGTAGGTGGAAGAATGGGTAGGTGGGTAGGTGGAGGTGACTCTCCTTTTGTACCAATGTTCCCGTCATACAGAGAGAGAGAGCCTTTGCTTTGAGCAAAATCTTAGCCCAAAGCATCATTGAAGTAAACTACCTAAAATTTCTCGTTTAAGCAGGGTTTAGAAGAGGCCATGGTACCAGGGATATCATTGGTGACGTCAACTAGATTCTGGCTGAAAGCAGAGAATACCAGAAGAATGTCTATTTGTGCTTTATTGACAATGCAAAGGCTTTTGACTGTGTGGGTCACAACAAACTATTGTTAACATTGATAATTATGAGAATCCCAGAATGCTTAATTGTGCTCTTGTGAAATCTATACCTGAACCAAGAAACTGTGTCCAAATAGAGCAAGGAAACACTATATGGTTTAAAATCAGGAAGGGTGTACATCAGAGTTTTATCCTTTCTTCGTAACTATTCAACCAGTAGGCTGGGCAAATAATTCTCTAAACTAGACTCTATAATGATAAATGTGGCATCAGTATCAGAGGAAGATGCATCAACTACCTGCATTATGCAGATAACACAACCTTGCTTGCTTTAAATGAGGTGGATTTGAAATGCTTCCTGCAAAAGATTAAGAACTACAGCCTGCATTATGGATATCAAGAAAACAAAGATCCTTTCCACTTGGTCGATAGGCAATGTCATGATAGATGGAAAAAAGACTGAAGTTGTTAACTACTTCATCTTGCTTGGACCAATAATCATGTTCTGGTATCAGCAGTCAGGAGATCAGAAGATGTATTGCATTGGGAAAATCTGCTGTCAGGGAGTTTTCCAAAATACTGAAGAGCAATGTTGTAACTTAGTAGACTCAGGTGCACCTGCCTCAGGCCATGGTCTTTCCCAATCACTTGCTATGCTTCTGAGAGCTGGACAATGATTAAGAATGACAGAAGAAGAATTCCTACCTTGGAAGGGTGATGTTGGAGAAGAGTACTGAATATCCCATGCACTACCAAAAGAACAAACACATATGTCTTGGAAAAAAATGCATCCAGCCTAATCCTTGGAGGCAAAGATGGCAAGGCTTCGTCTCACATATTTTGGGCATGTTGCTAATAAAGGCTATTCCTTGGAAAGGGACATCATGCTTGTAAAGGTCAGTGAAAGAGAATAAGAGTCCCAATAAGATAGATTGACACAGTGACTACAGCAATGAGCTCAAGCACAGGAGAGATAATAAGAATGGCACAGGACAGGACAAGGTTCAGGTCTGTTGTTCATAGGGTCACTATGAGTCACACTTGACTCAATGGCACCTAACAACAGCCACCTGTCATTTCTATCTTTGCTACCAAATAAGATCAGGAACAATTCAATCTCAAATCAAAATTGTTTCCCTGTGTCTAGCACATAGTATTGAAAGCTATGAATGCATGAATGAATGTGAATAAATGGCTCAAATGAACAAACCTGTCTTCCACACATTTTATGATTTGAGAAGGTGGAACCCATTTTATAACTTAGGAAAGTGAGATCTAAGGTCACCCAGCACGTTAGAAGCAGAGCCTGGTGTGGAATCTAGGCCAACTGGTAGCCCAGCATTCTTTCCCCAACATCCAATAGTTTCCTGCTTCCTGATCTTGGTGGAGACATATCATTTAAACAAGGAGAGTAGTTTCCAAGCCTTTGATTTTGTGTGTTCTTACCTGTGGCAGGGAGGTCATTGAACTGGCCTCATGTTTGAGTGTGTGTATGTGTCTGGTGTGTGTCTATATGTGTGTGTATATATCTGGGTGGGGGGTGTGTAATGACAAATATGTCCTGTCAGCAGTTTCCAATGTTCTCCTATCATTCAGCAATATGGGTGTCAAGCGTATGCAGCACTCAAGATAAGATGGTCTTGACACATCACAGATGCTTTCCTCCCATCAGAGAGAATAAAATGGCCCTGAGTGACAGGGCAAAGACATTCAACATTTAGGTAGCTTTGTACAACATGCTAAGTGCTCTCTTTTATAACAGTGACATTATGCCGTATTTATTGTTTTGTGACTGAGATATTTCACTCAGCATAATGTCCTCCAGGGTCACCCATTTTGTGTAATATTTCATGAGCTCCTTGTTTTTCAATGCCACGTAGTATTCCATTGTGTGACTATACCAGAGCTTCTCTATCCATTTGTTTGTTGACTCGTAACTCAGCTCTCTTGCTGTCTTCTCAGAAACCCTGTGAGAAAGAATCGATTATTCCCAGTCTATAAATAGATAAAGGAACTGAGACCTAGAGAAGTAAGACAGCTAGGGTTGCATTTGCTGGGTATTGCAGAGTTAGGATTAGACTCTACCTGTCTGTCCATTGAAGAGTCCACTGAGCATTTCCTATGATTAAGTATTTAGTCTCATATCTCACAAGATCCTTTCCATAGCATTTAATGAATGATCCTTACTCCAACCAAGAAATCTCAAGACCAGAGTTTATTTCTTGTTTAAGGTTACACAATTGGTGAATTGTTGAATCAGAATACAAACTCAGGCCTTCCAAAGTCAAGGTGTGCAGACTTATCTCTGTTAAAATCCTGTTGCAGAGTTCCATGGCTTGGGCTTATTCTTTCAGACATGAGAAAAAGAAAGGTTCTATAGTAGAAAAAACATTACAAGCCCTCATAGGCCACTTGGAGGGGCTCTGGTTGGCCTGTCCATGGAGATTGTACCACTTACTCAAAGGTCACACATCTCTAATGGTTCTAACACACCAGTAACTCTGAAGGAGAAAGACGGTCTCTTATCCTGCAAGTTACAGCCTCCGAGACTCAATGGAGGGGCAGCTCTGAAACGGCTCAGCCTTGACAGCAAGATGTTTGTGGTTTTGTGTGTAGTGTATAACCTCTCTCCTAAGGAGTTTCATGCTATAAATTGTTAAGTTCGATAACCAAAAATAAAAGAAAAAGAAAAGGGCCCTCTGTAAACAACTGTTCTCTAACCTAACTGGATTCTGGAACGCTTTCTTCCCCCCATGGAGTGGCTAAATTCATCTTATTGACTTTCTTTGAGAAACATCCCCTGGGTCCTGGGGAGGAGGAGGCTTCCTCTGTCACCCCACCCAACTCAGAGCCTTGCTCATAGATGGCAACCCTGAAATGCGTTTCTTTCCCTCTAGCTGGAGTCAGAGTGACTTTTCCAGAATCGTGACAAGTGAGAAAAGAAAGGCAGAACACAAGAATGGGCAAAGCGAGGAAACAGGATTGTCTGCCGGGACAGTTCATGACTAGATGAGTAAGCTGAGAGCCACCGCTAAGTGAGGACGCAGAGTCTCAATCCCAGACCTGCCTGACTCATCACTACTCCATTAGGCGTTTCTTCACCTGTAGATTGAGTTCAGAAAAGATCAAGTGCCAGTACCTTCCCAGATCTCCTGTAAGTCCTGTCAGCCTGGTCTGTAGTCCCTGTCTTTCACTTCAGACAAATTACTTCCCCCTGTGTTTTCTCAATGCTCAAATATGTGTCTTTACGATCTCCAGGCCTCCTCTAAGGTCAGGTCTCAGCCCCATCATCCAGAATCAAACTAGGGGAAAAAGAGGCCAGCCAGGGCTGGCTGGGCCCGGTCACTCAATCGTTCCGCAAACACAGGCCACGACCTGCTGTGCTCCAGACATGCTGCCAGATCCCTACTGTTAGCACTGGCTCAGAAGTGATGTGAATGCCGCCAGTGTTGTTAAACCACCCCACACACAGACCACCTCGTTCCAGTGTGTTCCAGAACTGGATTTGTCCAGATTAAAATCTGGATTCAGGAGGTGTACATCAAAGTTCAGGTGCACTTAAGGACAGATGGGGACCAGGGAGTTGTACACAATGTGGCAGAGACACTTCTTTCTCACTAATTAGCCATGTTTGGGGAGCTTGTAGTTAGACTCTGGTAAGCGGAGTATGAATGTAGAGACGTGTCAATTTCAGGCTGCACTATGAGCTGTGTGTATTCTCTCTCTGTGTCTCTCTGACTCTCTCTCTCTCTCTCTCTCTGACTCTTTCTCTCTTCCCTCTCCCTCTCCCCTCTTCTTCCTTCTTCTTCCCCCTTCCCCTTCCCCCTTCCCCCTTCCCTCCACCCCTTCACCCCTACTACAATCCCCATAGTAGTAAAGTGATGATTGGAAGCTGTGAATCCTCCATTGGGTATTTATGAAATGAAGAGGGTTCCCTGGCCCACACCAAGATTCATGTGATTGAGTTCTATGTAGCCACTCAAAGCCCAGTTTCAGCCACTGTTAATTACTTGTCAAACACACTGAGTTATACCTGTGGTATCAACTGACCCTGGAGGAGTTGCATACTATAGACTCAAAGGGCAACCAGTTATCCCCCATGTGCCCACTGCCAACTTTTGCAAACAAAGTTGTATTGGAACATAGTCCCTTTCACTCATTTTCTATTTCCAGTGACTGCTTTCATACTACTTAGGCAGAGTTGCATAGTTAAAACAGAAGGTATGGACCCCAAAGTTTAAAATATTTTTTCTTTAACCTTTTACAGAAAAAGCTTCATTGACTCCTGCTATGACTGTCAAGTCTTAGTGGCATAAACCTTATGATTCCTCCTCCCTGAGAGCTTGGTCAAAGTACCACACAGGCCCACAACAGTAGATTGGGCATGAGAGCGGTATGTATTAGGTGTTTCTGACAAGTGTTCCTGGTGATTTTGATGACACTCCCTAACCCAAAGGACTAGGTACAAAACACTGGGCTGGTGAGACCAGCCTCCTATCTGTCAGTTTGTGTGTGTGTGTGTGTGTGTTTGTGTGTGTGTGTGTTGCTGTCATGCTGGAGGCTATACCATCGATATTTCAAATAACAGCAGAGTCCATGGTGGACAGATTTCAATGGAGGGTCCTATTGAGATAGGCTAGGAAGAAAGACCTGGTGACCTACTTCTGAATATCAGCCAATGAAAACCTTGTGGCTAATGGAATAGTGCTTAATGGGCTCAAACATACCAGTGACTATGTCAGCTATGGGTTGACTCTGACCCGAAGGCACGCACCACCACCAACATGATAGCTCAGGACTGGGTTGATGTTTTATTCTGCTGTACCTGGGGTTGCCATGAGGGGAAGAAAGAATTCATTGGCAACTGACAGTGATAATGGACTCAAACAGACCCGGGATCAAATCCTAGTTCTTCCACTTCCTATCTGTCTGAGCACAGGCCAGTTACTTAACCACTCTGAGCTTCAACGCCTTCATCTACAAAATGGGCATGATCGGACCTATCCCTTCATGCAGTGGGCCAAGTGTTGGGCTACTGACTCTTCTGTGGGAGAAAGAAGGGCAGTCTCCTCCTGTAAAGATGCACAGCCTCAGAAACCCACTGGAGGGCTGCCTTGAAGGAGTATGGACCCGGTGACGGTGGGTTTGGTTTGGCAGGGTGGAGGTGGACACTCTTGGGAAGGCGCAAATAGACACAGTGCACCTCGCTGAGGGCAGGTGCTCAGCTAGTGACCATTTACATCCTTATCAATCCCCTGGACATGCATTGTCCCTTAATACCTAGACATACCACATCTTCCAGGCCCTTCAGAGCCCTCCTAACTCCCCTCCAGCTCACTGCAGTGTCAATCAAGGTGACCCTCAGTCCTGCTGACAGGTCCCTCTGTCTGTCGTAACCGGGGAGGGTCATATGAACCAGGAGGCAGCATCACCAGGCTCCAACCTGTCCCCAACATGGAGGCAAGCACCGGCTCCCTGTTTGCACATTTGTTCTCATAATATTTGCTTTCTGTGGCCACTGTTTGCCCAGGGGCTGACGTCAGATAAGATGATCACCTAACTATGGGCGCTTTCAAAGAGCAAGGTCGGTAGCTCCTGGTTCTCATCCCTATCTCACCCTATCTGTCTAGGTCTGAGTTTCTAAGTTCACATCGTAGGCAGGGAGTGACTGGTCAAAGTGTGTCTGAGTGAGATGCAGGAGAACTGGCCTGTTCAGGTCCCAGTCCTAGCACTGACCAGTTCAGGCAGGTCTGTTTCTCTCCTTGACCTCTAAAGTGCCCCTCCTCCTGCACCCTGCCATGATTCTGCAATTCTGAGACTCCAAGAAGCCCCCAGTGCAGATTCCAAAGTCCTTTCCTGTCACTTCTCAGCCCTCCCCCATCTTTATCAAGCTGAAAGGGCAGAGGAAGGGAAATGGGACAGAACTTGTGAAAACTAGCCCATTCTTTGGTTGATGTGTTCTTGCTGGATGCCATTGAGTACATTCTGACTCACTCAGGCCCCATGTGACAGAGCAGAGCTGCCCCTTGGGTGTCCAAGGCTATAAATCTTTACAGAAGTAATCTGTCACATCCAGGGAGCAGTTGGCGGGTTTGAACACCAGCCTTTCTGATAGCAGCCAATCATCTTACCACTGTGCCACTTCGTCCATACTTTAAAACTCATGACCATCAAGCAGATCCTGATTGGCAGTGACCCCAAGTGGTGCAGTAGGATTTTCTAGGCTGTGATATTTATAGGAACAAGACATCTGATCTCTCTCCAGAATCGTTGGCAGCCAAAGACTTCAAACTGCTTTGGTGGATCAAATCCACCAGTGCCTCTGCAGTCTCCTCCCATGCAATTTATAGCCTGATATCCAACGGCAGGCCCTTATGATTGCTGACTTCTTGTTAGGTGCCATCGAGTTGAGTATGACCCATAACGACCTCCAATGCTGGGTCATTATGATACTGACTTAATGTTGTTATTGTTGTTCATTGCCGTGGAGTTGAGTATGACTCATAATGACCCTATGAGATGTCAACTTATCCTGTGCCGTATCCTGTATGATTCTCATCATCTCTGATACCCCAGAGCCCATTGCTGAAGTCACCATGTCAATCCATCTCATTGAGGGTCTTCCTCTCCTTCTCTGACCCTCCATCTTTCTAAGCATGATGTCCTTTTCCAAGGAACAACCTCCCTTAGCTGCAGGTCCAAAGTACAAAAGACGAAGCTTCGATATCTTTGCCTCCAAGGAGTACTCTGGCTGCACTGTTTTCTCCTAAGGAGATGCTGAGTGGATTCCAACCCCTGAGATTTTAGTTAGCAGCTGTGCATTTAACCTTTGCACCACTAGGACTCCTTTCTACAATCATACACATGCTGCAATCTTTTTCTTGTCAAGATGAAAATAAAAAATTGCACTAGAAAAGGGAGTTCTGGTGGCCTGGTGGTTAGAATCTGTGCTTCAATCCTGAAGGAGCACTGTTCAAATCTCCCAGATGCTCTGCTGGAGAAGGAGGGCAATCTCCTCCTGTGCCTGTCAGATCCAGCTTGATGGTACACAGCAAGAAAAAAAAAATTGCACTAGAGCATTGAGAAGCCAAAAAGAAAAAAGGTGAAAACATGCCAAAGTAAAAGAACTGAACAGAAGATTTCAAAGGACAGCTTGAAAAGACAAAATAAAGTATTTATAATGGAATGTACAGAGAGCTGAAATTGGAGAATAAAAGGGGAAGAATTCACTCTGCATTTCTCAAGCTGTGAAAACTGAAAAGCAAATTTTAGCCTGTAGTCACAATAATAAAAGATGCTATGGCAAGATATTGAATGACCTAGAAAGCATAAAAAAAGAGAGAAGAAGAAGAATATGGAGGGAATACACAGAATCACTGAATCAGAAAGACCTGATTGACATTGAAAAATTTCAAGGAGTACCATCCATATGAACACGTCCAGTCTATATTTGTTCCCATCCCAAAGAAGGGCGACCCAACAGACTGTGGAAACTATAGAACAATATCATTGATCCCACATGCAAGCAAGATTCTACTAAAGATTATCCAAAAACGACTGGAACAACACATCAGCAGAGAACTGCCAGAAGTCCAGGCTGGGCTTGGAAGGGGTCGTGATACTAAGGATATTGTAGCTAATGTTAGATGGATCTCAGCTGAAAGCAGGAAATACCAGAGGAATGTATATCTGTGTTTCATTGACTATGCAAAGGCGTTTGACTGTGTGGATCATAACAAACTGTGGCTGACTCTGAGAAGAATGGGAATCCCAGAATACTTGATTGTGCTAATGTGAAACCTGTATTTGGATCAAGAGGCAGTCGTCAGAACAAAGCAGGGAAACACTGCATGGTTCAGATTGGGAAGAGTATACACCAGGGATGTGTCCTGTCTCCATACCTTTTCAACCTGTATGCAGAGCAGATTATCCGGGAGGCTGGGCTCTATGAGGAGAAATGTAGGGTCAAGATTGGTGGAAGATCTGTCAACAATATGTGTTATTGCAGATGACACAATCCTGCTTGCTGAAACTGAGGAGGATCTGAAGTGCTTGCTGCAAAGGGTCAAGGACTGTAACCTCCAATATGGATTGAGACTCAATGTCAAGAAAACAAAGATTCTCACCACTGGGGCAATTGGCAGCATCATGATGGATGGTGAAGAGATTGAGATTGTTCACAGCTTTAGTTTGCTTGGCTCCACAGTCAACACTCTTGGCACCAGCAGTCAGGAAATTAAAAGATGTATTGTGATGGGAAAGTCTGCTGTTAGGGATCTTGCCAAAGTTCTGAAGAGCAATGGTGGAGACTAAGGTGCGTCTGATACAGGCC
>NW_006399778.1:8952367-8954011 GCF_000299155.1 Elephantulus edwardii | reverse complement strand
AACAACAACAACCTTATGAACAGGGGCCAATGGTAATGAACGAGGAAGTGGAAGCTGCATTGAAGGCATTGGCAAAAAAATAAGGCCCCAGGAATCAATTGGATACCAACTGACTTGTTTCAATTAAAAGATGCTGCCCTGGATGCACTCACCAGTCAGGAAATTTGGAGGACAGATGTCAGGCCAAAGGATTGAAGCAGGCCCATATTTGTTCCTTTTTCCAAGAAAGATGATCCAACAGAATGTGGAAAATATAGAATAATATCATTAATATCACATGCAAGCAAAATACTGCTGAAATTTAAAAAAAAATGACTTGAAAAAATACATACGTAGGGAACTTCCAGAAGTTCAACCAGAATATAGAAGAGGCTGTGGCATCAGGGATATCATTACTGATATCGGATGGATCTTGGCTGAAAGTAAAGAATACCAGAAGAATGTCTACTTATGCTTAATTAACTATGCAAAGGCATTTGACTGTGTGAATCATAAGTTATGGCTAACATTGAGAAGAATGGGAATCCTAGAGCTTTTAACTGTGCTCATGTGAAACCTATACTTAAATCAAGAGGTTGTTGTGCAAACAGAGCAAAGGAACACTGTTGTTGTTGTTGTTGTTAAGTGCCTTCAAGTCATAGGCGACTCATAGCGGCCCTATGAACGAAGGTCCTCGACACTTGCGTGCATGACTTTCATCCTTTCTGCAGGTTCTTAGGGTTTCTGGAGGCAAGCTGTTACGGAAGTGGATGCCACTCCTGCTTCCAAGCTTGTTTCAGCCGCAGAGCGCCACCAAACACTGTCTGCCATGGGTAACCATTATTGCATTTGACACATCAGTGTCACGGTGTTCAGCTTCACAGTGACCACAAGTTACTTCTGTACGGCAAGTGGACACACCAGGGCTATACGACCTAGAAGACTTTGGCTTAGTAGCATCTATATGGTTTAAAGTTAGGAAGGGAGGGTGTCAGGGTTGTCTTCTCTTTGTGTACCTATTCAATTTGTGTGCTGAGCAAATTATTCAAGAAGCTAGAGTCTGTAAAAAGAAATGTGGCATCAGGATCAGAGCGAGATTCATCAATAACCTACATTAGGCAGATGACACAACCTTGCTTGCTGAAATTGAGAAGGACTTGAAACAGTGGTTGCAAAAGATCTAAGAAGATAGCCTTCAATGTAAATTGCATCTCAATGTTAAAAAAACCAAAAAAAAACACCAAGATTCTTACCACTGGACTGATAGGCAACATTATGATGGATGGAAAAAAGAATGAAACTGTCAACAACTTCATCTAACTTGATCGACAATTAACACTCTTAGCACCAGCAGTGAGGAAATCAGGAGATATATTGCAACTAAGTCTGCAGTTAAGGAATTCTCCAAATTTTTTTTTAATTCTCTAAATTATTGAAGAGTAATGATATCAGCTTGAGGAGTGAGTCTGATTCAGGCCATTATCTTTCTAATCACTTGCTATGCATGTGAGAGCTGGACAACAAATACGGATGACAGAAGAATTGATGCTTTTAAGAAGACATTCAGATGGTCAACAAGCACATGAAGAAATGTTCAAAATCCCTAGCTCTAAGAGAGATGCAAATCAAAACAACTATGAGATATCATCTCACCACAGTCAGAAC
>NW_006399778.1:8945064-8951615 GCF_000299155.1 Elephantulus edwardii | reverse complement strand
AGTGCAGCAATGAATGAATGGAAATCCAAAATCTCTGTAAATGCTCATTAAAATTATTTAAAAAAAAAGAATTGATGCTTTTAAGCTGTGGTGTTGGAGAAGAGCACTGAACATCCCATGGACGGCCAAAAGAACAAACAAGTATGTCTTGGAGGGGGTGCAGCCAGAGTGCTCTTTGGAGGCAAATACGGTAAGTCTTCACCTCACATACTTCAGGCATGGTGATAGGAGGGGCTATTTCTTAGAGAGGGAGATGATCCTTGGAAAGGGAGAGTGTCAGCGAAGGAGAGGTAAACCCTGGACCAAGTGGTCTGACACGGTGACTGCTGCATGGCTCTAATGTGTCAGGAAGTGTGAGGATGACACAGGATAGGACAGGGTTCAGATCTGTTCTTCATAGGGTTGCTGAGGGTCGTACTTGACTGGATGGCACCTAACAATAACAGCCACCACTAAGACTCCTTTCTACAGTCATACAAATGCCACAATCTTTTTCTCATCAAGATGAAAATAAAACCTTCAATCAGTCCATCTTCTAGAAGCATGGTCCTCAACCAAAGCAGATAAATGTGCACCCCTAACATCTTGGGGTACAGGGGCTAAATCATAAGTTGAGATTCTCCCTCTTATCTGCCACTTGATTATGCTCAGCTCTTGATCAAGTTACACCTGCAGCTCAGGGTAACTGCATCCCCAGGAGGAGGATAAATTGTGCACCAGCCCAACGAAAAAGAAGTTGCCAAATCAACTGAGGAGGCCACTGACCACATTTAAAAGTGCCTCCATATCAAAATCATATTGTCCCTTTGACATGAGGAGTGGTTGGAAGAGAAACTCACTTCGCCAAAGGACTCAAGACACAGTGATCTGAAGCCTCACCTGACGCGGCTCGGGCAGTGTGGGCCAGCGGTCTGGTATACCTTCCTGTCAGCCATAAGCTGATAGGGCCAGTCAGACTTGGGCTTAAATTCCAGGAAGGCCACGTAGTGGTGAGGCGACTCACAGCAAATGTGGCGCTTCTTTGAGCCTGTGTTGTTCTCACTTCTCCCTAATTATGAATTGGAGACAATGATGAGAATTTAAACGAGATAATCAAGGGATCATGTCTAAACTAGTTCTAAGCTTACTGAATGGTATTCTCTTTTGAAAGAGGTTATTGAATGTTTCTTTGGGGCTAGGAGCACTTGAACCCTTCAAAGAAATCACAGATGCTCTCTTACCTACCACATTTCTTGCAACAGCTCCACTAAACAGGCATCACCACTCCCATGTCGTTGTTGTTAAGTGTGGTCGAGTCGTGGACGACTCATAGCAATCCTAAGAATGAAAGCTCTGGACACTTGTATAACTTTCATCGTTTCTCCATGTTCATAGAGTTTCTGGAGGCAAGCTATTTTGGAAGTGGATGCCACTCCTATTTCCAAGCTTGTTTTAATCGGGGAAATCCACCAAGCACTGTGCACCATGGGTAACCATTATCACATTTGATACATCACTGTCACAGTGTTCAGCTTCACAGCAACCACAAGTTATTCCGGTCATACAGATATAAAAATCAAGACTCAGAGAAGCAAAGCAATTTGCCCAGACCTCACTTTGAGTCAGAAGCCAACTGGAGCTGCAACTTCTGGTCAATGCTCTCTTCAGGGTCAATCCCCTCTGGCCCTAGATGGCTTCTAGCGTCCGGTTGAGTACAGAAGTCACCATGTTCTGACTCCAGGCCTCCCAATTTCTCTTTCGTCTCAGGGAGACTTTTCCTGTGCCATTCAAGGGGAGCTCAGCTAGAAATATGAGGAGACAGCGCCCTCCAGTGGCTCCTGTGCAATAGTGTTGTTGTTATGTACCATCAAGTTGGAACCCACCCACAGAGGAACGTCCAAGTTGGTTTAAGTGGCAGTAAATTGCTCGGGAGGATTCTGCCCATCTTTCTCCCATAGAACAGCTGGTGGATTCGAACCACATACCTTTGGGTTAGCAGCACAATTCCTTACCACTATGCCACCAGACTAGATGGTACTTAACAAATGGTGACAGCTCACCCAGTCACAGCCCTAGTCCCCTTTGTAAGCCTATCAGCAGAGTTTACCAGGACTACCCTCAGCCTCCTGGAACTACAGAAGCACAAGGACAGATGGAAGCGGAAGTGACAGACAGGCACTCAAGTTCCTGATGGCTGTGTGATCTTGGGTTCTGTAACCTCTTCACTCCCCCACACAATCCCAGTTCACTCTTCTATGAAATGAGGAAAATAGTAATTCAAGCTGCACTGAAGGCATTGGCAAAAAAAATAGGGCTGCAGGAATCAATGGTATACTAACTGACATGTTTCAACTTACAGATGTTGCAGCCCTGGATGTGCTCACAAGTTTATGCCAAGAAATTTTGAAGACAGCTACCTCATTGGAAGAGTTCCATTGTTCTCATTAAGAAAGGTGATCTAATAGGATGTGGAAATTATCAAACAATTTAATTACTGTCACATATAATCAAAATACTGAAGATCATCCAAAAAGTATTAAAGCAGTACATTAACAGAGAGCTTCCAGAAGTTCAAGCGGGGTTTAGAAGAGGCCATAGCATCAATAATATCACTGCTGATGTTAGATGGAACTTGGCAAAAAGCATAGAATAGCAGAAGAATGTCTATATGTGTTGTAATGACTATGTAAAGACATTTAACTGTGTTGATAATAGCAAACTATGGTTAACATGGAGAAGAATGGGAATCCCAGAACATTTAATCAAGATCATATAAAACCTACATACATGTAGACCAAGAAGCTATTATCAAAGCAAGGGAACACTGCATGGTTCAAAATAAAGAAAGATAAGCATCAGGGCTGTATCCTTTCCCCATTCTTATTCAACCTGTATGCCGAATAAATAATTTGAGAAGCTAGATTCTAAAAAGAAAAATGTGACATCAGGATAAGAGAAAGACTCATCAATAATATGCATTATGCAGATGACACAACGTTGCTTGCTGAAAGTAAGGAAAACTTGAAATGATTGCTACAGAGGATCAATACGGATTACATCTCAATATCAAGAAGACAAAAATTCTCACCACTGGGCCAACAGCAACATCATGATAGATGGAGAAAAGATTGAAATTGTCAACAAATTCATCACACTTGGATCTATAATCAGCAGCCTTGGTACCAACAGTCAAGAAATCAAGAGACATATTGCATTAGGAACGTCTGCTATCAAAGACCTTTCCAAGTTACTGAAGAGCCATGATGCCAGTTTGAACACTGAGGTGCACCTGATTCAGGCTACAGTCTTTTCAATCACTTGCTATGCATCTGAGAGCTGGACAATGAATAAAGACGACAGAAGAAAAATTTATGTCTTTGAATTGTAGTGTTGGAGATGGGTACTGAATATCCTTTGAACTGCCAAAAGAACAGATATGTCCTGGAGAAAGTATAGCCAGAGTGATCCTTATAAGCAGGATGGCAAAGCTTCATCTCATGTAATTTGGGAGTGTTGCTAGAAGAGAAAGGGACCATCATGCTCGGAAAGATAGAAGATGAGCCGAAGAGAGGAGAGAGCGGTGAAGTAACAGTGACTGCAGCAATGAGCTCAGGTATGTCAGAGGACAGGTCAGGATTCAGATCTGTTGTTCATATGGTCTCTGTGAGTTATACTTAATTCATGGAACATAATAACCCCACCACTATGTAGCCACCACCTGTCAGTTTGTCATACTGTGCTGACTGAGTTGTGTGTTACTGTAACGTTGGAAATATTAATCACTGGTATTTCAAACACCAGCAGAGTCACTTCAGTAGGCCGGTTTTGGCATAGTTTCAAGATTAAGAAAGACTAGGAAGAAAGGCCTGGTGATCTGCTTTCAAAGATTAGCCAATAAAAGCAATGGATCCCTAATTTGAAGGTACAATCAATACATTTGGTACCAGCAGTCAGGAGATCAGAAGATGTATTGCACTGGGCAAATCTGCAGTCAGAGACGTCTCCAGGTTATTGAGGAGTAATGACATTAATTTGAGGACTATGGCGCAGGAGAGAGAGACCCCAGATGAGATGGATTGATGTAGTAAATGGGGTGATGGGGGTTGGTGTATCCAAGTCTGTGAGACTGGCTCAGGACAGGGAAGGGTTCAGAGCTGCTATACATAGGGTTCCTATACTTCACAGGCAACTCAATGGCATAACAACAATAACATACTATGACAGGTTTGGAAGCAGGAGTGACATCCACTTCCTAAATAACATGCCTCAGAAACTCTATGAACTTTAATAAATGTCAGTAGTTGTTAGAGGAGCTTCAGGCCTTTTATTCATAGGGCCACTGTGAATAGTGCTTGACTCAAAGGCAATCAGCAGCAATGGTGCACCTTATTAGGCCATCGTATTTTCAATCACTTGCTATGCTTCTGAGAGCTGAACAATGACTAAGGATGACAGAAGAAGAATTGATGTCTTTGAACTGTGGTTTTGGAGAATACAGAACATCCCATGGACTATCAAAAGAACAAACAATATGTCTAGAAGGTAGAGCCAGAGTGCTCTTGGAGACAAAGGTGATAACATTTCATATTATACTTTAGTCATGTTGCTAGGAGAGGCTATTCTTCAGAGAAGGACATCACACTTGGGAAGGTTGAGAGACGGCAAAAGAGAAAAGGATCAGGAGGAGTGACACAGTGACTGCAGCAATAGGCTCAAGTATGTCAGAGATGGTAAGGATGGCACAGGATAGGACAGGGTTCATATCTTTTGTTCATAAGGTCACTAGGAGTCATATTCAATTTGAGGGCACCTAACAACAATAATCACAACAATGGACTCAAGCACGTTTACGATCATGAAGAGATGGCAGGGGACCAGACAACATTTTGTTCTGTTGTGCAGAGAGTTGAAATAACCATCTCAAAGCACTCTGTTCCCCTAATGGCCCCTGACACTTCATGCTTTCGAGCCTCAACCCACCCATTGACCCATCTGCCCTGAAAGACCCTCTCTGACCATTCCCTTGCAAGTCCTCCATGATCCCTTCCCCCAAAACTGCCCTTGAGGAGTCAAGCACACAGTGTCTCAAGGAAATAATTATTGCAACTAACATCTCTTTGTTGTTATTGTTGTTGTTAAGTGTGTCAAGTCGCAGGTGACTCATAGTGACCCTATGAAGGAGAGTCCTCAACGTTTGGGTGTCTCTCATCCTCTCTCCAGGTTCATAGGGTTTCTGGAGGAAAGCTCTTATGGGAGGGGATACCACTCCTCCTTCCAGGCTAACATATCCTTAGAGTTTGCCAAACTTCCAGGTGCTTCCCACCTATTGGGAGCTCTGATAGCCCAGTAGTAAGAAGCTGCACTGCAATCCCAAAGGCACAGGGTTTGAATCCACCATATGTTCCTTGGGAGGAGGAAGGGCAATCTCCTCTCATGCAATTTACTGTCTCTGAAAACACAAGGGGATTTACTCTCTATTGACTCCATTAAATAGCTTAGCAAACTGAGGCACAGAGATTGGATAGCTGTCTGACCTCTTTTCCTCCACATTGGCCGTTCTGTTTACAGATGCTAGGAGTTCCTAACACAGTGCAGATGGGCTAAGCTAGAGGAGGGCATTCTGGGTCTGAAATTGAGGGTAAGTAGTAAAGGCATGTGGTTATTCACTCATTTAAGCCCCTCAGGTTGGAACCAATCCAGAACTGACCCCCCAGTGGGTTTTCAGGGGCTGTGAATGACACAGGAGGAGATTATTTATCTTTCTCCTGTGAAATAACTGGTGGATTCTAACGTCCTGCCATTGGGTTGTCAGTAAAACCCTTTGCCTACTGAGCAGGGAGGTATAAACGTCTTCATATGTTCACTGGTCAGAACTGGGGGTACTAGAGTGCACAGGAAAAGTCACCGATGTTATTGCTAGCCATGCAATACACAGCTTCCAAAAACCTGCTGGAGGGTCAGCAAAGAGTTTATCTGACTTGATGGCAAAGAGAATCTTTTTAAAAATAGCAATGAGAGCACTGTCTCACAAGAGAGCTATCCTTAGAAGCCAGGATGGCTCATAGTGTGTCTTACATGCTTTGGACATGTTATTAGAGGGAACCCTGGAGAAACTCATCACGCCTGACAGAGGGTTAGTGAGTAAGAGAAAGATCATCAGTGAGGTGGCTTGACACGGTGGCTGCAGCAAGAGACTCAAGCACGGCCATGATTACAAGGACAACACAGGACCGAGTGAGGCGGTGTTTCTTTCTGTTGCACGTAAGAAAGGTAACTCAAGGCTGAGTGAAATATCTCAGTCGCAAAAGGACAAATATTGCATGGTGCCACTGTTGTAAAATGGGATTGATATCAGGGTTGGGGTAAGACTGAGAAAAACTGGATAAATTGTGTATACTGCACTGAAACAGATGAGGGACTGAATAATTTAAAAGCGATGTAGGATAGGGTATTACGGTTATCACAAGAGTACGCAATTAAGGTTCCATAGTGGAATGTACTTGGGGCCGTTGGAGGGGTTGGGGGGGGGATTGTGTACCAGGGAGGGAGTCTTTCTTTTACTTTTGAAAGAG
>NW_006399778.1:8913225-8944398 GCF_000299155.1 Elephantulus edwardii | reverse complement strand
TTTTTTTTTTTCTTGTTGTGTGCCATCAAATTGGATCCGACTGGCATAGGAGGACATTGTCCCTCTGTCTCCAATGGACCAGCTGGTGGATTCGAACCGCACACCTTCACAATTATAGCATAGCTTCTACTAGGCCACCAGAGCCCCCTAAATCTTATATTCTTATAGATCAAGTAGCTTCAGAAGAATTACAGGAATTCCTCTAAGGGTATACTTAGTAAGTGGTTTCCTTGGGTCCCGATATAAATGTTCCTAACTCCTGATCTAGGGTTCTTTCTCAAGTATCCAATGCCTTTCTGAGGACCTCTGTGGAATATTATGGTTCTGGTTAATAGGTGATATGAGTGTTAGGGAGTTCCTGGTGTCATAAATGGTTATGTGTTCAGCTACTAACCAAGAGGTGCTGCAGAAGAAAGACCTGGAGATACACTTCTGAAAGATCAGCCCACGAAACCCCTGTAGAGGACATTGTGCTCTGACATCAAGCTTGGTGAGGTAGAACTGGCTAGAAAGCGACTGGTTGGGAGTGTCGGTGGAGGACTAGGGGTAGCAGAGGTGGACCAGAAAAAAATGAGATGTCTAGGGAAATGGGGAGGAGAGCTATTTTGGGGGTTGGGGTTAGAATGAGACTATCCAGGCCTCTCTAGGCCCCTTATCCCAACCATATCAAAGCCTAGTCAGTAAGAGGTTGTGCTGCTGGCCAGAAGGCTGCATGTCTCTGGAGGTTCAAGTTCACTACCGTTCTGTTTAGACAGTCTCTTCCTGTGGAGATTTACAGCCTCAGAAACCCGGCGGAAGGTCCCTATGTATCAGAATCTCCCCAAAGGCAGCAAGTTTTGAAAGTTCTGAGTGGCTCAGCGGCACAGAGGCTGGCTGACGGTCCCCATGTCATCACAAGATGGCGCTCTTGGATGAAGAATTAGCTACAGGGCGTCTGACAGGCTGGGATTGGCAGTGGAGATTGTTGACAGGGCAATCTGGGGTTTGGCCCTGCCTCCCTGGAAGGATTGGCACCTCCATACATCTGTTCATTCTCAAGAGTTTCCACCCTCCTGTGCTGACCTGAAAGTTCAGGTCAGTTCCCTCAAACCTACAAACTCGGCTGCTAAGCACTCTTGTCAAGGGGCCCTGGTGGCACAGTGGGTAAGCCTTGACTGCAAATCAAAAGGTCAGGGGTAGAAGAAAGAGAAAAATATTCTGCCTTTGTAAGGATTTACGGGCTTGGGCGCCCTCTGAAGTCCTTGAGGGTCACTGTAAGTCAGAATTAACTCCACAACAAAGGGTCCAACCAGTCAGAGGCGTTCAAACACAGATGAGAGTAGTTAAACTACAACCAAGGCTTCCCATTGGGTCGCCAGGAAGTACAAAGTGTGGGGTCTCAGCAGAGGGTCTTCACTTACTGACTGCAGGGCAGGCACTGTACTGGGTGCTTACCCGGCGTGGAAGGTTGTCAGAAAATGCACAGGACACACTTGAATCCCAGGTAAGCAACGAATCGTTTCTTACTATGAACACATTCCAAATATTGCTCAAGGCATACTCAAGCACTATACATTTATAATACAAATTTTAGAATTCATATTTTCTTAAAAATCTCACACTGTCTATCTGGAATTCAAATATCACTGAGCACTTTCTACTTGCTACATACGGCACCCTCCCTGCACGGGCCCCTTTCACTCTCACAGCTGTCAGGGAGGAAGGTTCTAGACCCATCTTCATTTCACAAGTGTTATAGCGGAGACTCCACGAGATGATCTGCAAGTTCCTGAGTCTGTACCTCTCTAGTCAGCACAAGGGCAGAGGGCAAACGGTAAATTCCACTGGCCCCTTGAGAAGTAGCCAGTGAACACTCAGTTCTGAGGGTGCCAGACATATGCTTTCTCAATATAAAAATAGCGGTTTCATTACAAATTGGAACTGTCTTAAAAATCATTCAAAGGAGAGACAGTTTAGCATTAGGGTTAAGTGCCTTTGCAAACAGATTATTAGGTAAAAGCTTCAGCTCTTGCTGTATGACTTTGGACAAGCTAATTAACCAGGAGAAGAGATGAGGCCTTTGAGCTGTGGCATTGAAGAAGAGTGCTGAACATCCCATGGACTGCCAAAAGAACAAACAGATATGTCTTGGAGAAGGTGTAGGCAGAGTGCTCTTTGGAGGCAAAGATGATAAAGCTTCAACTTTGGACATGTTGCTAAGAGAGGCTGTGCCTTGGATAGGGACATCATATTTGGAAAAGTTAAGGATTAGCTAAAGAGAAGAAGACCCTCAGTTAAATGGACTGCCCCAGTGACTTCAGCAATGGGCTTGAGTATGTCAGAGTTTGTGAGGAAGAGCCCAGACCTGTTGTCCACTGGGCTTGCAAGTCTTACTTAACTCGGCAACACCTAATAAAAACAACAACAAGTCAACCTTTCTGTGTCTACCTGTATCATAGGGTTGAAGAAGAACCAATGCCTTTGGATTGTGGTGTTGGTGAAAGATACTGAATATGCCATGGGCTGCCAAAAGAACAAACAAATAAGTCTAAGAAGAAATACAACCAGAGTGTTCCTTAGAAGAAAGGATGGTGAGGGTTTTGTCTCATATACTTTGCACATGTTATCAGAAAGGGATAACTCTTTGGAAAAGAGCATTATGGTCAGAAAAGCAGAGGGTCAGCAAAGAAGAGGAAGACCCTTAATGAGAAGCATTGATATATTATGGTTGCAATATTCACAGCAGAGATTGCAAAGATGGCAGAGGATTGGACAAGGTTTTGTCCCATTGTAAATAAGTCAAACCCACCTTAACAGCAGCTAACAATGGCAACAGTGTCATAAAGCTGTTGTGAGAATTAAATTAATACATGTAAAGCACTCACAATAGTGCTTGACACTTGTGTTGCTAGTTGTCCTGAAGTTAGGTCTTATGTATAACAAAGCATTGCTCTGCTACCAACCTACTCCATGGTCACTGGTATGCCTGGGTAAATTGTTGGAGCTTTTATATAAACCCATCTTACTGAAGGGTTCTCTGCTCTGGTCTTCATTAGCTCTCTACTCCACCAAGAAAGATGTCCTGTTGTGGCATTGGTCTCTCTCAGTGATGTCCAAAGTTGTTTTGTTGTTGTTAGTTGCCATCGAGTCAAGTACAACTCATAGACACCCTGTGAACAAAAGCCTGAATGAACCTTGTTCTATTTTTCACCATCCTCACACTTCCTGACACACAAGAGCCCATTTCAGCAGTCACTGTGTCAGTTTACCTGTTGAGGGTCTTCCTCTCCTTCTCTGACACTCTACCCTTCCCAGCATCATGTCCCTCTCTTTGAGCACATCTAGCCACATGCTCAAAGCATGTGAAGTGAAGCCTCGTCAATCTTGCCTCCTAAGAGTACTCCAGCTGCACCCTCTCCAAGCCACACTAAGTAAGCACCCTAAAATATTTATTATATATAGTCTTAGCCCTATATATAAATAGGAGCCTTTGGCATAGTTAACATTTGGCTGCTAACTGAAAGGTTAGTGGTTCAAACTCACCAGCAGCTCCATGGGAGAAAGATGGTATTGTCTGCTTCTGTGAAGACTCGTGACTTTGGAAACCCTATAGTGATCCTTCTGCTCTATCCAATAGAATTGGTCTGAGTCAGAACTGATATAGCACTACACAGTTTAAGCTTTTTGTCTGTTTTTCCATCTCAACATCAAGAAAGGGAAAATCCTCACCACTGGAAAAAAGATTGAATTTGTGAATAATGTCTTTTTATTTGAATCCACAATCCACAACCATGGTAGCAGCAGCCAAGAGATCAAAAGACATCTTACACTGGGAAAATCTGTTGTCAAGGACCTCTTCAAAATGCTAAAGAGAAACTATGTCAGTCTAAAGACTAAGGGCTGCCTATTTCAAGCCATGTTATTTTCAATTGCTTCCTCTGCATCTGAAAGTCGGACAAAGGATAAAAAGAAGAGTGAAGAAGAATCCATGTATTTGAAATGTGGTATTGGCGAAGAGTATCGAATACACCATGGACTGCCATTTGATGCTGTTTTCTCTCTTTTCCACTCTTTTTGAGACTGGCATCATGGATTTCAGAATAGACACCTTGGGATTGAGGCTCTGTTTTGATACCCATTAAATAAATCTATCTAGAAAGAAGTGCATCCAAGGTATTCCTTAAAGGCAAGGAAGACGAAACTTCATGTCATATATTTTAAGCATGTTGTCAAGAGGGATTAGTCCTTGGACAAAGCTATTAAGCTTGGAAAAGTTGTTGTTGTTATGTGCCATCGAGTTGCCTGTGTCTCATAATGACCCTGTGTATACTCGCTCTGAAACCTGCCCAAGAGAGTCAGAAAAGGAGATGAAGACTGTAACAGATGGATTGACCTAGTGACTGTAATACTCAGCTAGAACATAGTAGAGATCGTGCTGTTGGCAAAGGACAGGGTAAGGTTCAGATCTGTGAGTTCTACTTGACTCAGTGGCAGCTAACAACATGTATTCCAGCTCTTTCACCTCATGAATAACCCTGATTCCAGGAGAGGGATGAACAGCCTTGCTCAGAACCACAGTAAATGCGTATTAAGCCCAAGGTGTCTAGACCGCAGTCCATGAAGCCAGTCTCAAAAAAAAGCAGGAAAAAAGAGAAAATGACATCAAATGGCAAGTAAGGGCCTCGTCCCCTGTGTGCTGGTGCTGATTTCTCCTGTGCCAGTTTGTATTGAGGGATTTTGCTGTTTCATTTACAAATTTAAATCTTCTAGGTTTTATATTTACAATATAATAATGTAAATTTATTTCAATCCCTCCACAAACATTTACTGAAGGCACACAAGATATAAAGAAAATTGACACACAGTCCCTGCTTCAACCTGGGCTAGGGAGGGGGAGAAGCAAGTGACTACCTGATGTGAGTAGCACCAGAAGTGGGGAGCCAGGGCCCAGGGAGCCTTGGGAGTCAGCAGAAGAACTTTGTTGGGGGAGGTGATGCTTGAAATAAGACCTTGAGGACAAAGAAGGCTGACCAGGTAAAGAGAGCAGGAGTAGACTGAAGCATCAGCACATGCAAAGGCCCAGCAGTCAGACAAGAAGGAACACATCATTCTCTGCTGGGCTTACAACAAGGTTTTTGTAATGGTTTTTTTTGTACCTTTGAATCAACAAATGGAGCCAACTCACATCTGACCCTCTAGCAGGTTTTCAGAAGCAGTAAATTGCACAAGAGGAGACTTCTCATCTTTCTCCCGTGAAGTTGCTGGTGGATTAGAACTGTGCACATTTGGGTTAGCAGTACAAGTTCTTGTCACTAAGCAACCAGAGTTCCTAAAGAGGCCTGGATTGTATCTGGAAAAACAAACGCTCCCTAAGATGCCCTTAGCCTGTGTTCGATAGTAAAGTCCCCTTCAATGGCTGACATACTCCATGATTAAGAAGCAGCCAAACCACAGATGTTCTCATGCCATAAAGAAACTGCTGACAATTAGGCCAAGAGACAAAATAAGCAGGGATGAGTAGGTGGATGAGGTTACATCCACAAACACAAAGGACTGGTCGTCACTATTTCTAAATCTCTGTGTGCTGCATCTGGTAGAATATAGCAGAACAAACAGGGAGCAGAATTATGACAAATGCCATGAGGGAACAAATCACTGGACCTGGGAGCTCAACGCCATCATCTCTGGTGACATCTCAGCCAATTGGCATGACATCACCCACAAAGACAAAGTCGTACATCCTACTTTGGTGAGGAGCACCTGGGGTCTTAAAGCTTTGTAAGGTGCAACTACTGGTCTCTCTGAGTCTGAAGTAAAGAGGAGGGGGGAGAATATTGGTGACTTAGTCCAAAGGACTGTTGAGCTATATGAACTTCCATTTCCATGACCCCGAGACTAACCAGAAGGGACCTGCTTACCACTGCTGACTGCTCTGAAGAACAACAAGAGAAGGTGCCTGTGAGAGTAGGGGGAGAGTTAGGAAACACAAAGCATGAGAAAGAACAGCCTTGCCAGTCTGAGAGAAACTGGTGGACCCCTTAGGACTATGCTCCTTCCTTATCCTTTAAGCCTGGAACAGAAATCAACCCTGTGACTCAACTTTGAGCAATAGACAGACCTATGAGGTGATAACAACACTAGGATTGGACACACTCCTTAGAAGAGTCAACGCCACATGATCAAAAGGGCAGCCTTTGCCCAGGGATAAATCTCAGTTCTCAGGAAGAGCTAGAAAAGAAGATGGATGGAAACAGGAAACAGGGAGGGAGTGGGAAGCATGGAACCCACTTATAACCCATGTCAGAAACATAATGTGGATGAAATGTTAATGAAACAGAACTTTCAAATAGCAATAAAAAGGTTTTATAAAAGGGAAAAAAAATGGCCACCCAAACCACCAAGTAGGACCCTAATCAGTGGAGCTGAAGAGGACTCTTTGTTGGAGATTGGCCTGAGTATGTGCTTTGTGGATATGATTTCACGGATCAGTGGAAAACTGAACCTGGAATGAAGGTCAGGTGCCATAGTGTATCCCAAGTGTCACCAGAATAAAAGCTGGGGTGCCAGGTAATGTGAGATCTTTGACAAATTGCCATCACTTGCATCTTGGTACACTTGATGCAGAGGAAGAATTCTAATCACTGCCAGGCCAGAGAGGCGGGCACATGCCCTTTGAAACCTATGGGGCCACAGCCCTTAGGTTGGAGTGTTTCCTCCTACCAGCTTGTGTTGACTTCGATCTTCCTCTGAAGGTCATTACCACCAAGGTCATCTGCAGCACTGCGTCTCTGAGAGGCTAGGGACATTTGCTAGTTATTGGATGACATTTCTTCAGGGGTCCAAAGGGAGCCTCAATTGTGCAAACGCCAGGAAGTGTGAAATGTCTGCTTTGCAGAAACCATTGGCATAATCTGAGCTCAGCAGCCAGCTCCTCGGCCGGTGCTTTCTCTCTTCTGTGGGGAGCCATCTCCCCACTCTTTAGAAGAAGACGGAGAGGGATTTGTATGAGGGCATGGATCAGTAACCAGTGTCCTCTTGAGTCATGTGGGGGCCCTAACATCAATCTGATAGGCTTGAGTTTTCAACTCTGACTGCAAACAGGTTAAGCGGCCAGTGGCAACATAACTATCAACCCAATGCTGTCAGGTTCATCTGTCATAGACCCCTACCTGTCTCTCATGTCTCTGATCATCAGCCCTGAAGCTAAGTTCCCCTAGCTGTCTCTCCAATCTGTCTATGTGTCTCCACCACTCTCTCTATACCCTGGTCAGAAGATCATTATCTCAAGCCTGGTTGCTGTATTAGCCTCCCAGGAGCCTCCCTTCCAGCCTACAGTTTTACTTCCCTGGAATCTAGTCACCATTCTTCAGCTAGAGTGACCACTCTAAAGTTAGAATAGATCTTCCTGTCAAGAGGCTCCCAGTTGCTCAGCCAGTCACTTATTCAGCAAATATCTACAGATTTACTGTTTGGCCTGGTTTGAAGCATCTGTCAGCGCTCACCTTTTTTGACAAGGAAGGTAGAGCACTCTCATTGCCAGGTCCATGAAAACCGCAACCAGTGGAGGAAGAAGGGTTCTCTGTGCTCCTCCTTCCCCTGTGTGCTTTCGACCCCTTTCCCTCCTCTTCTCATGTTCTACTCCCAACCACAGGGTATATCTCCCAGATTCCATTAAATTCAGGACAGAATGAGCCGATTCAAGCCACTATGAGAAGACAGAAGAGTATGATGGGAAATGGGGAGAGCCTTTTGCTTTAGAGGGAGTTCTGTTGGCTTAGTGGTAAGGAATTCCACTTTCAAGGCAAAAGTACTTGGTTCAAGTCTGCAGAAGAAAGATAGGCAATCTCCTCCAGTGGAATTTACTGCCTTTGAAAACCTGCTGGAGCTTCAGCTATGGATCAGTTCCAACCAGATGGTACACAACAGCAACAACTTTCCCTTAGACGTTGACAAGCCATGTCTCTTCAGGACTCCGCATCCCCCCACAGGTGAACCTCACAAACACAATGTTGAAAGAAGGCAAACACAAGTAATATATATTATTCCATTTCTAAAATTTTTACAATATGCAGGGCTCTGGTGACTTAGTGGTGAGGATTCGTTCTGCCAACTCAAAGGCAGGCAGTTTAAGGCAGCTGTTCTGAGGGAGAAAGATGGACTATCTCTTCCGGTGCAATTGACAGCCTCTGAAAACTCACTGGAGGGTCAGCTAAGGGTCGGTTCTGTTTCACTGGCACATAACAACCACAATCTGCAGTGTTAGGAAACAAGATTGCGTTCACCTTTGCGATAGAGAAGACACGTGGCTGTTAGAGGGGGAAAAGCAACCTTCTGTGCTGCTCTTAGTATTCTGGTTTTGACCAAGCAGTGCTAATACGAATGTATCATCTTTTTTTAAATTTCTTTTTATTGCATTATTTTTACGTGTACAGTCAAATCAGATCTGACTGGTACAGGAGGAGATTGTCCCTCCTTCTCCAGCAGAGCATCTGGTGGATTTGAACCGCGTGCCTCTGGGATTGCAGTGCAGCGTCTTGCCTCTAGGCCACCAGAGCTCCCTTGAATGTATCATCTTGTGACCTGTTGAGCTCCAGACTTCTGATGCACCTGCAGTTCCTGCTCCTGCCGCTAGGTCTCAGTTCCACCGTCATTCCGCATCCCTCCAGCCCTAGGACTAGCGCTGGTTTCTGCTGCTGTTAACCTCTGGGCAGTTCTGCCCTGCCCTCTTAGCTCCTTTGACTTCCATCACCTATGAATCTCAGATCCTAGGTCATCCCTTTGGGCATGACCTGAGTTAGTGTTCTTCAGTGTCTAGGGCAGAGTTTATTATGCTGCAGGCCCTCAAGTGATTCTTGAATGAGTGAATGGCACCAGATTAGCACAGAATTCATTTAAGATATGAGGAAGGGCTGGTCAAAGAAGCCTCTGTGCTTCTTTTCAGAGGTTAAGAAGAAATTTGCTACACTTTTCAAATAAGGAAAACAGGAAATTAAAACACATTTAAAAAGAGAAAACATACTTGTGGTTTGAAGTGGCTGTTTGCATCCGTAGTAAAAACAGTCAAAATAACACTGCAAACCAAAACACCAGAGTGGGCAGGTCAACATTCAGGAGTATTCTCAGCACATCCTCTGACTCTCTTGGTGGATTATCTGGGAAACAAAATCTCACTAAAGGAGAGGCCAGTTCATGGAGAAAGCCTGAGTCCGCCTGTACCTCAGAGCCTTACCCAGTGGATCCCAAAGCCAGGGATGTGAGGTGCTGGTCATATTGACTTCACTGCCTATCAGCTGTGTGAGCTTGTGCATGTTCTGGAAGCTGAACCTTGACCTTTTTTTTTTTTTTGTCGGGTTCTAGTCTGGTTGAGTTTTTTCTGGGAAGGGGGTTTATAATTTTTTATTGTGATTTTAGTGAAAGTTTACAGAAAACTTGGATTTCCATTCACGCATTGTTGCACATTTTCCTCCCTACCCTGCCTCTAGTTTGCTTTGCTCTTTAAAAAGTTCATTCACTGTTGCACAGTTTCCTCCCTCCTCCACACCCCAGTCCACTTTGCTATGCACCTCTTTCATGACTGTTGTCATGTGAATAATGCCTAATCATATATTCCTTTTAAACAGTTCTTTCCTTCATCTGTTCCAATACAGTGTTATTTATCCCCTCTTTTCTTAGTTTCCCCCCAACTCCCATGTCAGTCCTGTTTCATAACAGTGGCGTTATGCAGTATTTGTCCTGAGCCTTGATTTTTGCCTCCATAAAATGGGAGCAGCATGATCAATCTGGTTGTTGTGAAGGGGAAACAAAGTAGCCAGCATGGCGTTTAGCAGGGAGCTTGACACATCACTGGGTAACGTCACCTCCCTCCCTTCTCCTCTCCCTGTTGCTCGTGCCCAAACTTTCATCCCCTGTCCTTCCTTTCATACGCATGCACACCACTCCCCACCAGGCTCCACTGGAGCAGGAGGTCAGACAGAGAAATTTCACAATCAGAACCTTCCAACTTCCACACTCGCTCACTGTCAGCATCCTGTAGCCTTGAGTGGTCCTGGAGAGATGAAAACAGCATTTCCTTTGTGAAAAGTGCATCCACACACAAACACACCCCAGCAGTGTTGATTCAGATCAGAGGCTACCTGTAGGAATCGCTAGCTTCCAAGTTCCCCAGGTGATGCTATAGTGAGATTTATGAACGACTTTTTTGTTTTTTTCAATATCACGGTAAAATATTTATAACAAAGAATTAGCCATTTTTACCATTACTTCATATATCTTCCCTTGGTGACATTAACTACATTCACTACATTGTTCAATCATCGTCATTGTGTATAAAAGCTTTTCATCACCCCAAACAGAATGACAGTGCCCCTTAAGCAACAAGTCCCAATCCCTCCCTCCCCTGACCCCCACTAATCTCTCGTATGTTCTGTCTCTCTGATTTTGCCTATTCTACATAGTTCACGTATATGGGATTAACAGTTACCCTTTTTCGTCTGACTTATTTTGTTCAGTATAATGTTGCATGTGTGTCACAGAACATCTCAGGGTTTAATGTCTATTCTGGTGTGTGTACAAGGGAGTTCTGGTGGCATCGTCCATAGCGAGCTGAGCTGCTAGCCCAAAGGCTGGAAGTCTCTGGCAATTCAGATTCCATTCCCCAGTGGCTCCTCTGAAGAAAGATGGGTTCCCACCCCACTGTAACTTACAACCTAAGAAACCTATTCAGAGGGTTCCAGGGACTCAGAACCAGCTTGACGGTGGTGAATTTAAGTTTATATATATGTGAAGGCTCTGACGGCACCGTGGTTACAGCAGTCAGTTGCTAACCAAACCAGCCAGTCTGAGGAAGAAAGTTGCGAGAATCCGCTTCCCCAAAGCTTTGCAGCCTCAGAAACAAGACGGGACAGCTCTACTCTGTCATGTAGGCCCACTAGGTTTTGGGTTTGGGTTTGGTTGCATTCTGGCATGTACATACCACACTGTGCTTATCTCATCATCTGTTGATGGACACTTTGATTGTTGGTGCCTTGGTGGTAAGAAACTGTGCTGCCAATCCAAAGGTACGTGGTTCAAATCCACCAGCTGCTCTGTGGGAAAATGATGGGCAATCACCTGTCGTGTGATTTACTGCCTCTGAAAACCCACTGGGGGTCAGCTAAGGGTCAATTCTGACTTGACCAACTTGCTCTTTGGATCAGAGCAGGCCTGAATTCTCAGGCAAAGGTCAAGTTAAATCAAGGAAGTCAGAGGCAGGCTTGTTCAAAAGTGCAATGTCCTGACTCTCACCAGTGATGCCCCAGAACTCTATAGGTAATGAAAAACAATAGCCCATAGACAGTGTAATGTTTTCTGAGCATGAACAACAAAGTAAGCAAGTTAGTCTAGTCTTCCTTACAAAAAAGCTAGATGTTCAGAAAAGCATTTATTCACTCTGTGACCTTACACACGCTGCTGAAGTGTCATGTCCCTCGGTTTCCTCATCTATAAAATGGGGATTATGTTGTTAGTACTTACTCACCATGGTGCTCTAAGGATAAATTAAATGCATCTAAAGTGTTTTAGCAGGGTGTCTGGTGTGTGTTGGCTATTGTGGATACCATCACCTCACTGGGGATCACAGACTCCTTTCAGTGAGATGAAACATGCACACACACACAGCCGGGCACAGTGGTGGCAAGTTCACAGTCTCCCGGAAGTCCATCTGTGAGTAACTGGTAAGGGAAGGCAAGGACATGAATTCTGAAACTCCCACACTGATTTAACCAGACAAATGCTGGTGTGCTTTACATATCTTAATATTGTGTTTCTATATGTAATTTCAAAAGAGCTCTGGAGGCCTGGCTGACAGGGAGTTACGCTACCAATCCAAAGACTGTACCTCTCTGGTGGCTTGAATTCTCAAGTAGTTCCAAGGGAGAAAGATGGACAATCTCCTTCCATTAAATTTTCAGCCTTGGAAACCCACTGGAAAGTCAGTTAGGAGTCAATTCCAATCCCATGGCAAAGAATGGGAGGTTTTGAGTATATGCTTTCATTTTATAAGTGAGGAAACTAAAAATTTAGAGAAGGAAGTCACACACCTCAAAATTGCATAGCCATCCATATCTAAATTTTAGAATCCAGTTTCCCCATCTCCAAGGACTAGAATGCAGGACCAGAATACAGATCCCTGTCTAGCATCCAGGCCTAGAACCCAGGGCTGAATCTGTATCTTCTGTCTCTAGTACTAGGCCCAGGACTAGAGTCCAGATTTCCTGTCTCTGAGGCTAGCCACCCTGTCTTTCAGGAAGAGAGAGATAAAAAGGAAATTGGTGGAGGCATGAGGAGGTAAAAATGGTCATATTGAGGTAGACTCAGCTCAGGGTGTGGGGTTGGAAGGAGATGGGCCCAGGCATGAATCCCAAGCTACTAATACACCTTAAGTAAATTTCTTAACCTTGCTGACAGTAAATTTCCTTGTCTCTAAAATGATATAAAAAATACAAAGGTCTCACAAAAGTCCATTCCCATGAAGAGGCAACACTGAGTGTGTAATGGACAAAGTGATTGTATATAAACATGCTTGGTATCCCCTTCAAGTATACTTGAAAGCCCTTTTTGCTGTGTATACCTTCATTTCTCCTGGATAAAAACGTCGAGTGAGAAGACAGACTTGTGAACTTGAAGGCCAAGGTGGACTTGACCCACAAATAGCATTGAACATTTCTGGGTGGAGGGGAAGTGGTAGCTGGGATGGGGTCTTTATGGAGGCTCTGTACATGTTCCATTTAATTGTGTCCTGTCTGCTGCTTTCCAGAAGCATCTATCTAGTTTGGACTGGCCTAGAACGCCTTTGCCCTTCCCAGAAAGCGCTGTAGCTCATGAATTGTTTGACTCATAGGAAAATCCAGGACTCAGATTGATGTCCTGCCAAATTCAGCATATGGTCTCAACCCTACACTCTCGTTTCTTCTGGTCCTTGGCTTTTAAAAAATGTCTTTTTAAAAAGTAATTTAAGACAGCCGAGAAAGTCAAAGCTGTTT
Organism: Elephantulus edwardii; assembly: GCF_000299155.1. Classification (NCBI taxonomy): domain Eukaryota; kingdom Metazoa; phylum Chordata; class Mammalia; order Macroscelidea; family Macroscelididae; genus Elephantulus; species Elephantulus edwardii. The sequence goes on along the minus strand of NW_006399778.1, from coordinate 8,931,400 downwards.
GTTATGACTTCTTTCACTCTAAATCCAGAGATTGGTGACACAGCTGAATTTTCATTGGGGGGAGGGGGAATTATGCATCCCTGTCATCAAAATCACAAGCTGAATTTTTTAAGAGAACCCTGTTGTTTTCGTGATTACCAATAAACTGCGTGTTTATGGGAAAGAAATGTGGAAACACTCTAATAACATCAACTTCAGATAATTTGTGAAATGTGAAAGAGTGTTGACATGAGATTGGCACTGTGCTTTGCACACAGGAAGCTTCTAATGAATGCATGCTGCCTTTACCAGAAACATATCACCACTGAGTTGATTCTGACTCATAATGACCTTTCTTAGGGTCTCCATGGCTGCAACGTTTTTACGGGAGGAGACTGCCCATCTGTCTCCTCAGCAGCAATAGATGGATTGGAACTGGTGACTTTTCAGTTAGTGTGCAATACACTGCTTAGGATGAATAGACACTCAACTCCTTGGGTTGACACAGTGATCGCAGCAATGGGTTTGAGCATTGCTGAGACTGTGGGCATGACACAGGATAAGGCAATATTGCGATCTGTTGTTCATAGACTGCCTCTGAATTGGTGTTGGCTCGACAGTGCCCAACAACATGCTAACTTTAGAAACTTGAAGCCTCTGTTATCACTGAAATCAAAACAACCAAACAAACAAAAACTATGAGTAATGAACTGTTTCCTTTGCTGCAGAATCACACAGCACCCAGCCCAATCCCTGGCACATGGTACCAGTAGCAGTTAGATCAGTTCTAACTCATGATGACTCCAGATGTATCAGCATTGAACTGCACTTCCCCACAGGGGCTTCAATGGTGCTTTCTCAGAAGTAGATGTCCTAGTCTTTCTCCAGGTTGCCTTTGCATGAACTTGAATTCCCAGCCTTTTGGTTTGTGGTCAAGGGCCTTAGCCATCTGTACCATGGAGAGACACCACTCACATAGTAGAAGCTCAATAACTATTTCAGAGACTATAAATTGCACAGCCTCTATAAATCAAAAGACATGTTGCATCAGGGAAAAATCTGTTGTCAAAGATCTCTCCACAGGGATGAACAGCAATGAGGTCAGTTTAGAGAGTAAGGTGCATCTGATCCAAGCCAGGGTCTTTTCATTTGCTTCTGATGCATGTGAAAGTTGGACAATGAATAAGGATGACAGAAAACTTGATGCCTTTGAATTGTGGCACGGGAGAAGAGTACTGCATCTTAATCTGGAAGCTCCATGGAAACCTGTCTAGCATGGGGGAGGCTGTGGGTATTTGAAATATGGGTGACACAGCTTACAGCATCACAGTAACATGCAAGCCAGCACAGTACAGCACACCGACAGACAGGTGGTGGGAGGGACAAGTGCAGTGAGCAAAACAGACAAGCTCTGTTTTTTTGGAGCATATTTTCATTCTTATCAGGGGGACAGATAACAAATGGGTAAACACAGACTCTGTTATAATAATAAGTGCCACTAAGAAAAATAGTGGTAAAGAGGCTAGAGTGTCATGGGAATACTGATTTAAATAGTGAAAGCCTGCCCAAAAGATGACATTTGAGCAGCAACATGAAGGAAGCCATGGGGGTATCTGAGGGACGAGATTTCCACATTTGGAAACAGTTGAAAAGGGAACAAATGCATTTCATCCGGCACCGAGGCTTCCATTTCAATCGACTGAAACAAAATAAAGATTCTTTGTAGTGCGTCGCCTGAAAGTCGAACAGAAATATATTCACCATGAAAGGCAAACCTTTTGTTAATCTGTTTTTGTTGTCACTGAAACCTTAAGTATCTCCTTTATCATACAAAAAAGACAACAAAAAACAACCAAATCTGCTGTTGTCAAGTCGCTCCTGACTTGCAGCAACCCTCCAGGACAGAGCACAGCTGCCCCTTAGCATGTCCGACACTGTGCATCTTGCAGACTGCCAGAGCTAGAGAGCAAGTGGCAGCAAGGGGCTGGCGAGCTTGAACCACCGACCTTTCAGTTAGCAGCTGAGCGCCTTGACTGCTGTGCCACCAGGACGCCTCTCCTTTCTCACAGATGGCTCAAAACCTGCTGAGAGTGACGCTCTTTAGGAACATAATTCCAAATGAAAAACAAAAAGCCCAAAATGATAATGGCTTCACAAGAAATAACTTGAAAATTGTGAGTGCGCTGCTTGATGAGATTAAACAGTTGGGGGCAAATGATACAAGCCTGGAAAAGGAAAATATTCTTATGAATCATTACACTAATCCCCTGTCAGAGCTATCAAACTCAGCAATGTTCCATTTGGGGAACAGTCATCCAGTCATACAAGAAACTTTACTGAGCGCTGTTGTGGATAAAGCTGGGTGTTTTGTGGCTAGAAAGATGAATCGAGACCCCATCTGTCCTTAAAGAGTTTAAGATCGTCAGATTTATTATTATTATTTCGCTTTCTGATTTGCTATTTTCTGTTCAGCTTCCATTTCTAATCCCATTTGTTCCACTCCCCACCCCCAAGCAGTGTTCTCAAGTACTCTCTCACCATCTGATTTAAATATAAAAGCATTTATATTTCCAATGCACACATATGCATTTATATAAGCAACATATGCTATTGTTTCAGAGCTCTGGTGGCTTAGTGGTAAGGAGCTGAGCTGCCAACCCAAAGGAACTCGGTTCAAATCCACCAGTTGTTCCACAGGAGAAAGATGAGCAGTCTCTTCTCATGCAACTTACCGCCTCTGAAAACCTGCTGGAGGGTCAGCTATGAGTCAGTTCTGACTCAACGATATGTCACAAAAACAAAGTGATGTATTGTTATACATCAAATTACACATCTTTGAGATGTGTTCATACTGATTAATGTAGAGCTAGTCCTTTCTTTTTGAATGTTATATTCCATCATCTACACACACATTTTACTTAACAATTACATATTAAAGAACTTTTAAGTTGCTTCCAGTTCTACGATTGGTCACATGTTACTGTAAACATCTTGAATATATTTTTATCTTTTTGTATATTTAGACAAGAATTGTTCTGTGACAAAAAAAAAAGAATTGTTCTGTGACTGATGTACAAGATACAATTTTCAGTGTAAGAGGATATGCACTTTGTATTTAGAAATGAGTTGTTTTAGTGGAATTGATGGCACCTAATAGCATCAAAAACAACAAGAATTTTAGGGGTTTTAGTTCCTATATTTAAATCATCTAAGTTTTGTTTCTTTTCACTTATAGTAAACGATGGGTCTAACTTTGTTATTTAGCATGGGTAGTTATAGTTGTCTTAACACCATTTATTAAAGAAACTATTTTTATTAAAAAAACTATTCTTCCTTCATTGGATGGACTTGACACTCTTGTAGAAAATCAACTAACAGTAAGTGTATATAGGTTTGTTTCTGGACTTTCAATACTATCCCACGGATCTATATGTCTATTGTTATATCACTAGCCTGCTTTGATTGTTGTTGTTATGTGCCGTCAAGTCACCTGTGACTCATAGAAACTCATGGCACAATAGCTCTGAACCTTGCCCTATCTTAAGCCAATCTCACTATCTCCAATACACCTCCCCACCATTACCCCAGTTTCTTTGTTAATCCATCATCTCTAGGGTCTTCCTCTCCTGTGCTGACCCTCTACCCTTCTAGGCATGATGTCCTTGTCCAAGAACTGATCTCTTATGGCAACACGCAAAACATATGTGAGACAGAGCTTCACAATCCTTGCCTCCAAGGAGCAACTTGGTTTCACCCTAAGACAGGCCTGTTTGTTCTCTTGATAGTCCATGGTATGTTCAATACTCTTCCCCAGCACCACAACTCAAAAGCATCAATTCTTTTCTATTATCCTTAGTCCTTGTCCAGATCTCTGAGGCATAGCAAATACTTGTGAAGACTGTGGCCTGAATCCAGTACAACTTCAATTACTATAGACTAATAATATATTCTGAAGTAGGGAAATGTTAAGTCTTCCCAGTACATTGTTCTTCAAGATTGCATTGGCTATTTGGTCCCTCGTAAGTCTATAAGAAACTGAAGATTACTTTTCCCATTCAGCAAAAATGGTTATTGGATAGTATTGATTCTAACTATATTAAGTTTTCCAATAGATGTCTATTTTTTATATCTTTTATATATGTCTATAGAATTTTTATAGAAAAAATTTTATTAAGATAGTTCTCTTGTATTCCTAGTTTTATGTAAAATTTAACTGCAGATAATATTTTCATTACCTTTTGATTTATTGTATACTAAATCATCATTGTTGTTACCAATTTTCATCAAGTTAGCTTTGACTCATGTTGCTATTGTTATGTGCTGTCAAGTTGTTTGCAACTCATACTGACCCTATGTACAACAGCTCTGAACCCTGCTATATCTTGAGCCAACCTTATTGTCTCTGACAAACCTACCCCCATTACCCCACTCACTGAGTTAATCCATCTCATCCAGGGTCTCCCTTTCTTGAGTTGTCCCTCCACCCTCCCAAGCATGATGTCTCATGTTGTTGTTGTTGCTGTTGTTGTTGTCTGTTGGAACAACCCATAGCTGATCCTCCAGTGGGTTTTCAGAGGCAGTCATTTGCACTGGGTGAGATTGCCTGTCCTTCTCCCGTGGAGCAGCTGGTGGATTTGAACCACATTCCTTTGGGATTGCAGTGCAACTTCTTACCACTAGGCCTCCAGAGCTCCCTTAGCAATCCTGTGCAAAACAGATAAAAACCTGCCTGATCCTACGGCATCCTCACAATTTCTGCTGTGTTTAAGTCTATTGTTACAGGCACTGAGTCAATCCCTCTATGTTGAAAATATTTTTTTCACTGACCCTCTACTTTTCCAAACATGACATCTTTTTCTAAGAACTGACCCTTCTTAATAATATGCCCAAAGTACCTGAGATAAAATTTTGTGATCTTTACTTCTGAGGAACACCCTGACTCCACTCCTCCCAAGACAGATTTGTTTGTCCTTTTGGAAGTATATAGTATATTCTCTTTGCCAATAGTACAATTCAAAGACATCAATTCTTCTTCAGTCTTCCTTACTCATTACTCAACTTTTCACATGAATATGAAGCAATTGAAAATGCCGTTATTAAACGTACCTTCACCTTTAAGGTCCTATGCTTGCTCTTCAGCACTTAAAGTGATCCTTGGAAGCAGATTTGTTCGATGCAATATGCTATTTGGTTCTTGGCTGCAGCTTCTACAGGTGTTGATTGTGGAGTCAATTAAACTTAGTCCTTGACTGATAGGCCCTGCGGGGCTGACTCACAACTGCCACAGCCAATCAGCATGCTCCACAACAGCTTCCTCTGCCAAGAGACTGCCTGCCTAGCAACATCATCAGCTGCACCTAAACGCGCCAACAGCCTTAGCCAATCAGCATGTTCCACAACCACTTCCTCTGCCCTTTTAAGAATGTCATCTCTAGCACCAGCAGCTGCAGCCAATCCGCAAGTTATATGATTACTTCCTCTGCCAAGAGACCGCCCCTTCCTCCCCAAGTCTTTTAAAAGGCCACTTCTTTTTTTTTTTCCTCTGGGCTTTCACTCCTTCATTGCCGCACCATTCTCTCCACCCTCCTCCCCAGTTTGTTCTTCTTCCCCGCCATCCGAATGTCTGTTTTAATTGTCCAATTGCCACAGTGCTTGTCAAAGTCAGTTCTGATTAATCTCCTTTGTCGGTGTGTCCTTTGCCATTCCCTATCACTCCTCCCTGAGAGAGACTTCACCCTGATTCATAAGGAAAAGGGGATGGCGTATTCTCTTAGCTACTTCCTGCTGAAAAGGGACACTGTGGGTTTCAGGGTGAAGATCTTCTCTCACTACTCTAAAGGGCCCCTTTGGCAGTAGGAAACACATAGACTATTATGGAGACTGATTTTGGAATTTAGATGCACTCTTATTGATTGTGCTTGGCCGTACATGTTCATATCCTTGAAGATGTATCATGAGGGTGTTGCAACCTAGAAGACACAAATTTGACTAACAAGTTATAAGTACATGAGTCAAAAATTATGGAAAAGTAAAAGAAAAGATTCTTTCATTGTTTTACAAACCCTCCCCCAGGTCCCCTCCACCATGTAGCCCTCGCTCTAGACTCCTGTGATGACAGAAATACCTAGTCATATATCTCTTTTAAACAGTTTTCTCCCTCCTCTGTTTCAGTGCAGTATACATTATTGAACCCATCTTACTCAGTCTCTCCCCAACCCCAAGGACAGTCCCGTTCTAAACAGTGGCATCATGTAATATTTGTCCTTTTGTGACTGGGATATTTCACTCAGCATAATGTTCTCCAGAGTCAACCATTTTGAATAATATTGCATGAGTTCTAAAAGGCCACTTCTTTACACCACATGTGAACTTCTCTGCCCTGTCCTGCTCACTGTGTCTCTGTCTCTCATTTTCTCTTTGGCCTGTGCCAGAGAACAGTGCCCGAGAGCCACAATAAAAGCTTCTTTGCTTACTTTCAGTTTCTGCGCCTGTTTTACCTAACATGGACAACCTCAATATTTTTTCTGCATTTATTATAAGGTTGCTTTTTAATCCAGTTGTGAGAACTTTTCTTGATGTTAAAGTGTAATCCATACTATAGGCTTGATCGTCATCAGTAAAAGTACTTCAAGTGATCTTCGCTTTTAACAAGCAAGGTTGTGGCATCTGCTTACCACAGGTTGCCAATGAGTTTTCCTGTCACTCAGTTCTACTGTGATGGTGGTGTTTCTGTGATGCTAGAAGGTAGGTCATTAGTCTCCCATGGTAGAAAGGTTTCTGTGGAGCTTCCAGACTAAGAGGAGAAACTAAGAGGAGAATTTACTTCCAAAAAATTGCCCCATGAAAACTTTGAGTAACCATGGGACTTTAACTGATTTAGTGCCAAAAAACGGGCCACTCAAGTTGAAAGACCCTCAAAATACAACTGGGGAAGAGCTATCTCCTCACAGTACAAGCCATTTAATTGCATGGATGAAGGATAGCTTTCAAGACCTTCATTTGCTCACGTGGCATGACTCAAAATGAGGAGAAACAGTTGCACAGGTCCATCCATTGGAGCTTGTAATATATGAAGTCTGAGTCTTTAAAAAAAAAACAACCCACAACACCACAAAAAGTCATAAAAAGTGAAATTACTACACAAAAGTCAATATCCTAGACATTAGTGAGCCGAAATTGACTGGCAATGGCAATTTTGGATTACACAAACGTGACAAATTTAAGAGGAATGCTTTCACATTCATGATAAAAATGAACATTTCCACATTTTCCTGAAGTACACTGCTGTTAGAGATGGAGTTTGCCTTTTTATTATCAGTAAGAGGTTTAGCTGTGTGTACAATATGTGATGCAACAAGATAAATAGAATCAGGGTGTGTAGGAAGGAGTAGAAACTGGTAGGAAGCTTTGGAGAAAGATTCCCACCCCCTTTTGATGAAATGTACAACACGGGGGGGAAAGTCTCTTTTTTTACCTTAAATGTAACTATGATTATATGAAGCCTAGAGCTATGAGGAAGTTGTGGTGACATAGTTCATAGGATGCTGCTCCTCGAACCCAAAGGTGGTGCCCCTTTGGTGGTGAAATGCACCAGCAGCCCCAGGAGAAAGAGGAGCTATCTCCTCTCTCTCCTCTCAGCTATGAGCTGCCTCTGATTCAAAAGCAATGAGTTTGAGTTTTTGTTTAATAGGTACTGCGGCTGTATGTGCTCATCCAAGGATGGGACTGGACAAGTAGTAAGACGGAAATAAAGCAGACTTTGATAACCAATGGAAATGCAATTAACTAGCCCCTGAATTACCCTGTGGTGAATCTTTGTCTCACATACAGCAGCCACATTGTTAGGAGGGGCCAGTCTTTGGAAAAGCACAGCATGCTTGGAAACGTCAGCAAAAAAAAAAAAAGACTCTCAGGGAGGTGAATTGACATAATGGCTGCAAAAATGGGCTCAAGTATATCAGAAGTGGTGAAACGGCACAGAATAGGGCAAGATTCAGATACGTTGTTTATAAGAATGTTATGAGTTGTGCTTGGCTCGATAGCATCTAATAACAATAATCACATAAGTTACATGAGAAAACAAATCTCTCATTTAAAAAATTGTTTTTGTTCTTGTTGTTGTTATGTGTCATCAAGTCACTTGTGACTCATAGAGACCCTTTGTAGCTCTGAACCCTTTTCTATCCTGAGTCAACCTTATCATCTCTGACACATCCACCTCAATTACCCCAGTCAATGAGTCAATCCATTTCGTTGAGGGTCTTCTCCTTCTGCACTGTCCTTTCACCCTCCCAAGCATCATGTTCCTCTCCAAAGACTAGTCCTTCCTTGCAACAAGCCCAAAGTATGTCAGATGGAGCTTCAGAATCCTTGCCTCCAAGGAGCAGCTTGGTTCCACCCTCTCCAGGTCGAACCTGTCTTACATAGATTTTTATTTATAATTCAAACCATGCTCATATAGCAATACTCTTCTATAGTTTGTAAACCTTTTTTTTTGCTATAGCCAGTTATTTCTTCACAATTACTCTGTATTTTATTTATTCTTCTCTCTTCACCAGGAATCTTCTATAGTCATAAATTTTGGAGTTGTTCTCTTTTTTTCTCTCTTTAAAGACTGACTTTTGGTTCTCTCCCTGTCCCATTGGTATTTCCTCTAATGTATGTTATTATCTTTCTTCTTAGGGGAGATTTACTGTATTTTTTTAAAAGCTTTCCTTTCTTCCCCTTTAACATTTACTTAATTTAATTTTACATTTTCTTATTTTCTAAGAAATGCATTCAATGGTGTAATTTTCCCAATGGGAGATGGTTTAGCAACATCTTTCCAATTTTCATAGGTCTTTATCTTTTAATAGTAAAATTTAAAAAAAATCAAATGCAGGGCTGTCAAATTGGATCCATCCTATAATGGCCCTCCATCAGATTGCTGAAACTGGTCCTTTCTTTATAGAAAGAAATAGACTGCCTCTCTTTTTCTTAAACAGAAGCTGATAGATTTGAATTACTGATCTTTTTGTCGGTAGTACAACACATAACTCAATATACCACCAGAGCTCCTACTTGCTATGCATCAGAGAGCTGGACAATTACTAGGATGATAGGAGAATTGATGCCTTTGAGCTGTGATGCTGGAGAAGAGTATTGAATATACATACCATGGACTGCTAGGAGACCAAGCAGGTTTGTCCTGAAGAGGGTGAAACCAGGCTGCTCCTTGGAGGTAAGGATTCTGAAGCTTTGTCTCACATATTTTAGGCATGTTGCAAGAAGGGACCAGTCGTTAGAGAGGGCTATCATGATTGGGAGGGTGGAGAGACAAGGCAAGAGAGGAATACCCTCAATGAAGTTGACTCAGTGACTGGAGTATTGGGAGTAGGTGTGTCAGACATGACAAGGTTGGCTCAGGATAGAACAGAGTTCAGAGCTGTTGGACATAGGGTTGATATGAGACTCAAGGGACTCAAGAGCATATAACAGCAGCAACAACAACAATATCATTCTTATGCCATTGGTTATTTAAAGGTGTGATCTGTAGTTTTCAAACTGTATTAGTTCCCCAGGGTTGCCGTAACATACTATTTAGAACTTGGTGACTTAGAAAAACAGACATTTATTATCTCATTATTCTGTATACCAATTGACGTATTTCAGCTAACAGATGCTGCCCTGGATGTGCTCACCAACTTGTGCCAAGAAATCTAGAGAACAACCACTTGGCCAACTGAATGGAAGAGATCTATATTTGTTCCCATTCCAAAGAAGGGTGACCCAACAGACTGTGGAAACTATAGAACAATATCACTGACTTCACATGCAAGTAAGATTCTACTGAAGATTATCCAAAAACGACTGGAACAGCACATCAGCAGAGAACTGCCAGAAGTCCAGGATGGGTTTAGAAGGGGTTGTGGTACTAGGGATATTGTAGCTGATGTTAGATGGATCTTAGCTGAAAGCAGGGAATACCAGAAGAATGTCTATCTGTGTTTCATTGATTATGCAAAGGCGTTTGTGTGGATCATAACAAACTGGCTGACTCTGCGAAGAATGGGAATCCCAGAACATTTAATCGTGCTAATGCGAAACCTATACTTGGACCAAGAGGCAGTTGTCAGAACAGAGCAGGGTAACACTGCATGGTTCAAAATTGGGAAGGGTGTATGCCAGGGATGTGTCCTTTCTCCATACCTTTTCAACCTGTATGCAGAGCAGATTATCCTGGAGGCTGGGCTCTATGAGGAGAATTGTGGCGTCAGGATTGGTGGAAGATTTCTTAACAATCTCTGTTATGCAGATGATAGAGCCCTGCTTGCTGAAACTGAGAAGGACCTCATGCACTTGCAGGACTTGCAGTCCATGAAGGACTTCAGCGTTTCATATGGACTGAGGCTCAATGTCAAAAAGACAAAGATTCTCACCACTGGGCCAATCGGTAGCATCAGGATGGATGGCGAAGAGATTGAGATTGTTCACAGCTTCAGTTTGCTCTGCTCCACGGTCAACACTCTTGGCACCAGCAGTCAGGAAATAAAAAAACGTATTGCGATAGGAAAGTCTGCTGTTAGGGACCTCTTCAAAGTACTCAAGAGCAACGGTGTCTCTCTGGAGACTAAGGTGCGCCTGATACAGGCCATGGTCTTTGCAATCACTTGTAATGCATCCGAGAGTTGGACAATGACTAGGGAGGACAGAAGGAGAATTGATGCCTTTGGGCTGTGGTGCTGGAGAAGAGTATTGAATGTACCCTGGACTGCCAAGAAACAAACAGATTCATCCTGGAGGGTTAAACCAAGCTACTCCTTGAAGGCAAGGATTCTGGGGCTTCATCTGACATACTTTGGGCATGTTGCAAGGAGGGACAGGTTCTTGAAGAGGGACATCATGCTTTGGGGGGGGGTGGAGGGACAGCACAAGAGGGGAAGACCCTCAATGAGATGGATTGATTCAGTGACTGGGGTAATCGAGATAGGTGTGTCAGAGGCAGTGTGATTGGCACAGGATAGAGCAGGGTTTACTGCTGTTGTACATAAGGTTGCTATGAGTAGCAAATGACTCGACGGCACATAACAACAACAACAACAATTCTGTAGACTGGAACTTGACTCATCAGCAGAGCCATGTTCCCGTTGAAGACTCCAGAGAAGAATCCTTCCTTGTGTTTTCCTAGGTTCCCATGGCTCTGGTCATTCCTGTCTGTATCTCCATAGTCACATGGACTTTTCAGTATCTGTCTCTGTGCCTTCTCTTCTTCATACAAGGACACCAGTCACACCTTAACCCAGTATGAACTAACTTTGATTTGTTTCCTCTGCAAAGACCCTATTTCCAAATAAAGTCACATTCTGAAGTTCCTGGTGGACATGACTCTTTGAGGGGACACTATTGAAAATATTACACAGACTTAGGGAGTTGTTTCAATTAATATTTTTTGTTACTGATTTTACTTCTATTGCACTGAATTTGGATGTGAGCTGATTGGAATTTGCTTTGTATTAAAAAAGGCAGTTGGTTGTCAGTATGGGGCTGGTATCCAGTTTGGAAAGATATGCGGAGCAGTTGGATTTGACAAAGGTATGTTTTTTCTTTGTCTTTTTTTTTTCCAAGATTTATACCCATTGTTTATAGGGTTGCTGTAAATAATACTTGACTGGAGGGCACCTAACAATACTTGGGGAGCAGCATGCTGCCCTGCTTCTCTGGCAGATTTTTTACCCTCTAGGCAGCTGCTGAAGGTGAGCTTGTTTTTTTGGTTTTGGTGAGATATATAGATATAGATAGATATAGATATAGATGTAGATGTAGATGTAGATAGAGATAGATAGATAGATAGATAGATAGATAGATAGATAGATAGATAGATAGATGATATAATTTTTTTCAAAGGTATGTTTTTGGTGAGACGTGGGTATGGGCTATTTGCTTGGATTTGGTTTTGTTTTGCTCACAACTGGATGTGAGCTGATTGGATTTTGCCTTGTCTTGAAAAAGGCAGTTTGGCCTAAGGCCCTAGGGCCTGGTTTCTAATTCTTTTTAGTCAAACATTCTTCTAAGTGGCATAGCATTGGTCTGTCATTTTGTTTTACAGAGGTAATTTGTGGTTGCTGTGATGCTAAACACTGTGACACTGATGTGTCAAATGGTTACCCATGGTGGACAGTGTTTGATGGAGCTCCCAGGTTAAAAGAAGCTTGGAAACAGGCATGGCATCTATTTCCAAAATAGTGAAAGAGCTTGCCTCCAGAAACTCTATGAACTTATATAAACAATGAGGGTTACACAGCAGGGTTAAGGGCTTTCATTCATAGGGTCACTATGAGTCATCTATGACTCAATAGCACTTAACAACAACAACAATACCAATTGTTAGGGATTTATTCATATTCCCTTGTAGCTTAATATAGAGTCAGTTTTTATGTTCCATGGATTTTGAGAGACACTTGTATTCTAGGTTTGTGGGTGCATTTCATATATATTAGCGTAGGCTAGTTCAGGAGCTCTATTGGTCCACAGGAAGTTGCAGCACTAACCCAAAAGCAGCAGCTCTTCTCTAGCAGTTCACATACTGCAGAGGCTTTGAGGGAGAAATAAGGGCAATCCTCTCCCATCTAATTCACAGCCTCTGGAAATCTGCAGGATGGTAAGCTATGAGTTGGTTCTAACTTGATGGCAATGAGTTTGACATTTAAATTTGTTAAGTATCCAGTGTTCTACATCCTTGCTTTTGTACCTTCTGCTTTATCTCTCGGTTTCTGAGAGGAATGTGTGACCTATGTCTTTGAGTTGGTGCTGGAGAAGAGTATTGAACATATCATAGACTGCCAAGGAAACCAATAGTCCTGTCCTGCAGAGGGTGAAATCAGTTTGCTCTGTGGAGGCAAGGATTTTGAAGCTTCATCCCACATACAAGTTGTCTGGATATAACAGTCCTTGAAGGAAGACATCATGCTTGGAAGGGTAGACTGTCAGTGCAAGAGAAGACCTTGGATGAAATGGATTGTCACGGTGACTGTGGCAGTGTCAGGTCTGTCTGAGACATTGAGATTGGATAGGGCAAGGTTAGGACAAGGTTCAGAGCCATAGTTCATAGGATCACTATGAGTCATAGTCAACTTGATGGCCCATAACAACAATGTTATTATTACAAATCTATCATCTTTACCCTATTAGCTCAACATATTTTTGAGTTCTATTATCTTTGTTGTTTGGTGTCGCTGAGTTGAGTATGACTCAGTGACTCTGTGAACAACAAATCTGAACCCTGTACTATACTGTGCCATCTTCACAAACCCTAACAGACTGAGCCCACTGCTGCAGTTGCTATGTCAATCCACCTGGTTTAAGATCTTCCTCTCTTTTGCCATCCCTCCAACTTTCCAAGTTGTTTTCATGTGCAGTCAAGTCTGTGACCCATAGCGACCCTATGTATCTGACCCATAGTGACCCTATGTATCGCAGCTCTGAACCCTTCCCTATCCTGAGCAAGTCTCACTAAATCCCACACAACAACCCTCATTGCCCCAGTTACTGTATCAATCCATCTCGTCTGGCAGCTTCCTTTCCTGCGCTGTCTGTCCACCCTTCCAAGCATGATGTCCTTCTCCAAGGCCACTTGTCCAAAGCATGTGAGACAGAGCTTCAAAATCATGGCCTTCAAGGAGAAACTTGGATTCACTCTCTTCAAGACAGACCTATTTGTTTTCTTGGCAATCCATTGTATGTTTAAGGACTACAGCTTGAAGGCATTGATTTCTTCATCTGTGATCTTTAGTCACTGTCCAGCTCTCTGAAACATAAAAAGTAATTGAGAAGACCATAGCCTGGATTAGGTGCACCTTAGTTTCTAGACTGACACCGTTGCTTTTCAGCATTCTGGAGAGGTCCCTGAAAGCAGATTTTCCCAATGCAATTTGTCTTTTGATTTCCTGATGCTGGTGTTAAGAGTGTTGATTGTGGAGCCAAACAAGCTGTATTTGTTAATAATCTCGTCTACATCTATCAAGGTGCTGCCAGTTGGACCAGTGGTGAGAATCTTTCCAAGTATGATGTTACTTTCCAAGGAATATCTTCTCTTAGCATTTAATCATGCTAATACGAAACCTATACTTGGACCAAGAGGCAGTCGTCAGAACACAGCAGGGCAACATTGCATGGTTCCAAATTGGGAAGGGTGCACGCCAGGGATGTGTCCTATCTCCATACTTTTTCAACCTGTATGCAGAGCAGATTATCCGAGAGGCTGGGCTCTATGAGGAGAATTGTGGCATTTGGATTGGTGGAAGATCTATCAACAATCTGCGGTATGCAGATGACACAACCCTGCTCACTGAAACTGAGGGGGACCTCATGCACTTACTGCAGAGGGTCAAGGACTGCAGCCTTCAGTATGGACTGAGGCTCAATCTCAAGAAGACAAAGATTCTCACCACTGGGCCAATCGGTAGCATCAGGATGGATGGCGAAGAGATTGAGATTGTTCACAGCTTCAGTTTGCTCTGCTCCACGGTCAACACTCTTGGCACCAGCAGCCAGGAAATCAAAAAACGTATTGCGATGGGAAATTCTGCTGTTAGGGACCTCTTCAAAGTACTCAAGAGCAACGGTGTCTCTCTGGAGACTAAGGTGCGCCTGATACAGGCCATGGTCTTTGCAATCACTTGTAATGCATCAGAGAGTTGGACAATGACTAGGGAGGACAGAGGAGAATTGATGCCTTTGGGCTGTGGTGCTGGAGAAGAGTATTGAATGTACCATGGACTGTCAAGAAAACAAACAGATCCATCCTAGAGAGGGTTAAACCAGGCTACTCCGTGGAGGCAAGGATTCTGGGGCTTCATCTGACATACTTTGGACATGTTGTAAGGAGAGACAGGTCCTTGGAGAGGGACATCATGCTTGGGAGAGTGGAGGGACAGTACAGGAGGGGAAGACCCTCTATGAGGTGGGTTGATTCAGTAACTGGGGTAATCGGGATGGGTGTGTCAGAGGCAATGCAATTGGCACAGGATAGAGCAGGGTTTAGGGCTGTTGTACATAGGGTCGCTATGAGTCGCAAACAACTCGACGGCACATAACAACAACAACAACAGCAATGTGCCTAAAGTATATGTGAGATGAAATTTTATAATCTTTGCCTTCCAGAAGCACTCTGTCTGTACCTTCTCCAAGACATACCTGTTTGTTCTTTTGACAGTCCTATTCAGTACTCTTCTCCAAAACCCAGTTCAAATGCTTCAATTCTTCTTCTGTCATCCTTATTCATTGTCCAGCTCTCAGATGCTTAGAGTGTGGGTGTATATGGACAGTGCATAGGAACATATGAAGAAAAAACTGTTTAAAAGGAATATATGATTAAGCATTATATGTATAACAATAGCCCAGAAAAAGAGGTGCATTGCAAAGAGGACTGGAGGAGGAAGGAGGAAGGTAATTATGTAACAATGAATGAATATTTTATTTTTAAAAGTGAACTGGGGAGGGGGAAGGGAAGTGGGAAGGAAATGTGCAACCATTGTGAATGAAATTCTAACTTTTCTGTAAACTTTTGTTAAAATCACAATTAAAATGAAAAATTTTATAAAAGGAAGGAAGTGATTGAAAAAACCATATCCTGAATCAGGTGCACTTTAGTCCACTAACTGACATCATTGATTTTCAGTAATTTGGAGAAGTCCCTGACTGCAGACTTTCCTGGTGTAATACGTCTCCTGATCTGATGATACCAAGTGTGTTGACTGTGGATCCAAGTAAGATGAAGTTATTGACACTTTCAATCTTCTCTTCATCATAATGTTGCCTATTTGTCCAGAGGTGACAATTTTTTGTTTTCTTGATGTTGAGATGCAGTTCATATTGAAGGCTGCAGTGTTTGGTATTCTGCAGCAAGCACCTCATGTCCTCCTCTCTTCCATCAAGCAAGGTGGTGTGTCTGCATAACGAAAGTAATTGATGAGTCTTCCTCTAATCCAGATGCCACATTCTCTTTCAGAGTCCATTTTCTCAAACTATTTGCTTAGCATACAGATTGAATAGATAAAAAGACACAACCTTTGATTCACACTTTCTTGATTTTTAAACCATGTACAGTTCCTTTACGTAATTGTTCAGATATCAATCTCTTGGTCTAGATATAAGTTTTGCATGAGTATGGCTTTGCATTATGTGTTCTGGGATTCCCATTCTTCTCAATGTTAGCCATTATTTGTTACGCTCCAAACAGTCAAATGCCTTCCATAGTCAATAAAGCACAAATAGACATTCTTCTGGTATTCTTTGCTTTCAACAAGGACACATCTGACATCAGTAAACATATCCTTGGTGGTACAGGCTCTTCTAAATCCAGCTTGAACATCTAGTAGTTCTCTATGTACTCTTCTAGCTGTTTTTGAATGATCCTCAGTAATATTTTGTTTATATATTAATGGGCGCTTCGCTGACAGTGTCTGTGAGCACATTTCCCACCTGAGCACAAAACTAGCAGCAGATCGCAGGCACCTTCATGTCACGCAGACAGAGGGCAGCAGGTGGGAGAGGCACCACAGCTGTCCAGCACTGTTAGTGTTCCCTAGTGGCAAGTGTGTGACACTGCACCCTTATTTGCCCTGGAGTCCAGCGGCTTGGATTCCAATCCTGGCTGAACCTCTTTCTCCCTCTGTGACCTTGGGCAAGTTGCTAGCCTTGCTGTTCACTCTGTAATGGGGAAATAATGATGATGTTTACCTGGTTGGAAGCAGGAGTGGCATCCGTTTCCTAAACAACATGCCTCTGGAAACTCTGAACTTTGAGAAGCGATGATAGAAAGGCTTTAGGGTTTTTGTTCACAGGGTCCCTATGAGTCATGCTTGACTCAACTGCAATCAACAACATGATATTAATGATATTGTTAGATAATTTATACATTCTGTTGGCTCACCTTTCTTGGGAATAGGATCAAATATGGATCTCTTCCAATCACTCAGCCAGGCAGCTGTCCTCCAGATTTCCTGGCACACACAGGTGAGCATGTCTAGGGCTGCATCTTGTTATTTGAAACATGTCAATTGGTATCCCATCGGTTGCTGGGGACTTTATTTTTGCCAGTGCCTTCAATGCTGCTTGAACTTCTATCATTACCATTAGCTCTTGATCATATGATACTATCTGAAATATTTCAGTCTTGGCTAATTTTTTTTTTTGGTCCAGTGATTCTGTGTATTCTGAGTTCTGTATATTTTGAATTCTGTTATTAGGCACATACATATTTTTAATTTCTATTTATGTTCAGTATAAAGGTTTTTTCTTCTTATATGAAGCCCTGTTTGTTTAAATGGATATCTTTTTGTCCTAGCTTGCTTTGTTTCTCGATAATACCTACATGTATAAGTCTATGACTCTGATGACATTCTTCCTACTATACAATCATTCACACAGTCCCTATCAAATTACTTCAGCCCTATTAACATACACTCACTGCCCTTTAAACAGCCCTTTCCCCAGTACAAAAAAAAAAGCCCAAGCCCACTGCCAGTGAGTAGACTCTGACTCAAAGACTCTATAAGACAAAGCAGAACTGTGACATCTTTATACTATTGGGCAACTGGTGGGTTCAGTCAGTCCGCCTTTCCATTGGTGGTCTGCAGCTTCAATTACTGCACCATGAGGGCTCTTTCACCCTGGGTGGCTACTATTAAATTTTGGTTTTGACATATTTTCTAGAAGATGTTTGGTGCCACAACGGTGAAAGCACTTTGGCTGCTAATGTTCAGTGATTCAAACACACCCACATCCCTGCAGGAGACAGATGTGACACTCTGCTTCTATGAAGATTTACTATCTTGGAAACCTTATGGGACCAATCTCTATCTAACAGGGTGCTGTGAATTGGGGTTGGCAATGGGTTTTTCATTTTAGTCCTTTTTTTTTAACACTACATATGAAGTGGCTGGAATCCAGTTTGAAAGTCATCTGCAGGACTCTTTTGGTCAGCAGTATGGGGCTGGAATTCAGTTTCAAAGTCATCTGTAGGAGCTGGGTTCTACAGAAGCTTGTTGGCTGGGACTGGTGAGCATTAGGGTGGAATGCTGATTTGCTAAGAGGAGTGAGATGATGTGATTTGGCCTCCTCTTTAAAAACCCTTTTGTCAAACATTCTTCTAAGTGGTATAGCACTGGTCTGTGCATTGCTGTACAGAGGTAACTCATGGTTGCTGTGAGGCTAAACA
>NW_006399778.1:8911787-8912885 GCF_000299155.1 Elephantulus edwardii | reverse complement strand
TTTTCCCCATTCATTCATTGTTGCACATTTTTCTCCCTGTCCACTCCTCCTCCAAGTTCACTTTTCTCTTTGAAAAAAAATTCTTTCTTGTTATACAATCTCCTCCCCTCCCTTGAGTCCACAGTCCACTTTACTATGCATTTCTTTTTCTGGAATTTTGTCCTGAAAATAATATATAATCCTATATTCCTTTTAAACCATTTTCTCCCTCATTTGTTTCAATGCTGTGTACATTATTTATTCCCTCTTTTCTTAGGTTCTCCCCAACCCCGATGTCAGTCCCATTTTACAACAGTGGCACTATGCAGTATTTGTCCTTTTGAGACTGAGATATTTCACTCAGCATAATGTCCTCCAGGGTCACCCATTTTGTATAATATTTTATGAGTTCCTTGTTTTTCAAAGCAGCATAGTGTTCTAGTGTGTGAATATACCACAGCTTCTCTATCCATTCGTTTGTTGATGGGCATGTAGGTTGTTTCCAACTCTTTGCTATTGTGAACAAAGCTATGATAAACATGGGTGTGCATATGTCTGCTTGGGTGGCGGTTATGGTCTCTTTGCGATATATTCCCAGTAGTGGAATTGCTGGGTCAAATGGTATTTCTATTTGTAACTTTTTGAGAAAGCATCATATTGCCTTCCATAGTGGTTGCACCATTTTACACTCCACAACCTCGCCAGCATTTGTTGTTTGCTGTTCTGTTAAAGTTTGCTATTCCTACTGGGGTGAGATGGTATCTCATAGTTGTTTTGATTTGCATCTCTCTTAGAGCTAGGGATTTTGAACATTTCTTCATGTGTTTGTTGGCCATCTGAATGTCTTCTTTAGTGAAGTGTCTGTTCATATCCTGTGCCCATTTTTGCAGTTGGGTTGTTTACCTTTAGCTTGTTGTGGTGCTCAAGGATTTGATAAATTCTAGATAAAAGTCCTTTATATGACATGTCATTACCAAATACTTTTCCCCAGTCTGTGGAGAAGTTTTTGGATGTGTATAGGGATTTGATTCTTAGAAGGTCCCATTCATCTATTTTATCCTCTCCTGTTTGTAGATTTTTCAGGATGCTTGGAAGACTGTTGATGTTGTGGATTAGGAT
>NW_006399778.1:8901526-8910679 GCF_000299155.1 Elephantulus edwardii | reverse complement strand
TAGACACTTTCATCACTGTAGGCAATGTATAGAAAGAAGTCTTCTTCGTGGTGTTCCTGGTACAGCTGACCCATTGTGGCACTGGTGGGTGGAATGACATTGTTGACAAAGAAAAACAAGGCATCTTCAGATCGGAGATGAATTTGCTTCTGGATCAAGAAGTAGAACTGACCAGCTGTGAGATCAGAAGGCACCAGGTATTTCTTTTTGTCCAAATCTCCTATCCGAGCTTTGGGCGCCTTCTCTACTCTCAGCGGGACCCGGTCCGGATATTTCTTTAGATATTCTCGCCCTCAGAGCGGCGCTTCTCAAACGGATGCTCCTCTTTGTACACGAACTTCATCTGCGACGGAGGCGACTCGCGGGTGGACTCCCATCTTTTTATTTCTTGACTGCTAGTTCCAAGGTGCTGATAGTGGATCCAAGCAAGGGGAATTCACTGACAACATTTATCTCTTCTCCTTCTATCATGATGTTATATATTGGCCCAATGTTAAGGATTTTTGTCTTCTTGAGGTTGAGTTATAATCTTTATTGAAGACTGCCTTTGATCTTCTCTAGCAAGCAGTGAATAAAATAAAAATGAATGGCAATAGCAAGTGTTAATGAGGATGTGGAATAACTTCAACTCTCATATAGTACTACTGGGATTATAAGTGTGACCATTTGGAGAAAATTTTAAGTTGTTTATTATAAATTGATATTATTATAAACATGACTGGGCCTGCCATAAAGCCCAATCATCTTAATACTCACTTCAATCTTTATAAAAGCACATTGTCACATCTTTGTTCTGTGGAGTGGTGGGTGGATTTGACCAGTAACCTTTCATTTAGTAGCCAAACACTTTGACTATGGTGTCACCAGAGCTCTTGATAAATGACACAATATGGATGAATTTCAAATACATAATCCTAAAGGAAACAAGCCAAGCCCAACACAAGACATATAATTTGATGTACATGAAATTCTAAAACAAGTAAAAGTAATGTTTAGTGCTTGAAAGCAGATTGGTTAGTTGCTAGGATAGGAAGGAAGATAGTACTGGGAAGGGATATTGGGGATATTCTTCAGGTAATGGAAATAAATGTGCTGGTAGTTACACAAAACTAAAATTCAAGTTCATTGCCTTGGAGCTGAACCCAATTAATAGCTAACTAAGCTCCAGCAGATTTTAAGAGGCTGGGAATCACACAGGAGAAGATTGGTCATCTTTCTTCTGAAGAGCAGCTATTGGATTTGAACTGGCAGAAAATAGCTGTCTTTAGGTTAGTGACATAAGTCCCTACCAGCTATGCCCCCAGTGCTTCCTTGGCTACACAGGTGAATATATTTGTCTGGCTTTGATTTTAATAAGCACAGTTTATTGTATGTAAATTATGTTTCGATAAAAATTGATTTTAAAGAACCCCTGGTGGGTTAGTATCTAGCTTGTTTGTTGTGCTGTTAATAGAAAAGTCATCAGATGCTGAACAGGAGAAAATAGGCAATCTGCTTAAGATTTTTCACAGCCTCAGAAATCTAATGGCGTGTTGTTATTATGAGTCAGAACCAATTTAACAGCAGTTAGTGGAAGTTTATTTTAATGTGAAGCTTTAGTGGCCTAGTGGTAAGGAAATGCACAGCCCACACAAAGGCACACAGTTCTAATCCACGACCTGTGCCAAGACAGGAAGATGCATGATCTCCTTCTATGCCACTTGTAGCTCTGAAAACCTTCAGGAAGGTCAGCTATGAGTCAGTACTGACTTGACGGCACATGACAGCAGCAGGAACAACAGTGGAGCGGCAATTAAATCATGAACTGATAACCATAGTTCAGCATTTTGAAGCCACCCCTGCCCCCCGCCAAGCTGAGGAAGAACGATCTGGTGGTCTGCTTCTGAAAAGATTTACAGCCTTGTAAACCCTTTGAGACCATTCTACTCTGTCCTGTAGGATCACTCAGAGTTGGACACAACCTGACAGCAGTGGATTTGGTTATATTCAGGTGGTACAATGGGGAAGAGATTGGCTCCTAACAAAAAAGGGTGGCGATTTGATCACGTGCAGCTGCTTCATGCAAGAAAAACCTGACGATACTCTCCTGTGAAGACTGCAGTCTAGAAACAATTCAGGGGTGGTTCTGCTCTTTCATATGGGGGTGCTCTATGTGAAAACAGACTCAACAGCGTCTAACAACAATACCAAGGTTGACTTTGAAGTCCCTGGGAGATGGAACTAAAACACTTAGCTGCTAACCCAAAGACCAACAGGTCAAATCTACCCAGGGGCACCATGGATGAATGCCCTGGCCATCTATTTATGAAAAACCAGTCACTGACTACCCCACAAAACAAAGTTCTGATGAGCACAGGGTCACCATATGTTGAAATCAATTCAACAGCAATTGGAAAGTTTTTGAAGAAGCCTTTTGTTGGTTAAAACTGGCTGCAAGAGGTAGCAGGTGTGAAGCCTATTTAGACTTTGGCTGTGGAGATAGTGGTAGTATGTTCTAGAATCTGAATCAACAAGATTTGGTGTGTATTTTTAGTGGTAGAATCAACAAGACCAGAGGAAGGCAGAGGAGGGAGACTCAAGGGAGAAGGATTAAAGCTATGAGTCTACTTTGAGCAAGAAATGGCAGAGAATCCTCCAGTTAGTGGAGAATGGTGGATAGGCCATCCTCTGAGCTTGGTAGCCCTAGGGAAAAGTCACTCTTGGCTAGAGAACATGGTTTCAATCTTGGAATACATGACTATGATGGGACTGTAACGAAAATACTTTCAGTGAAGGCACCCATTACCTTTGAGGAAACTGAGGGCAGTAATCATTTCACAGGATCACATATTGGTAGGACCAGACACAGGAGTGTTTGAAACTCCCACTGACTGGGCAGCCTTGTTGGCACCAGGCGACCTCCCTCCTCCTCAGCTTTTGTCATCTTGGATGGATGAGCAGGCGACTGACCTTTCTGAGTCATTCAGCAAATTCCAGCAGCATCTTCATCCGAGACTTTCTGGTCCCCACTGGCCAAGGTTCTGAAGACCAAGCTTCATTTGGACTGGAGAAAAGCGTAGGGGAAATTCTAACACTTAGAAAGCCAGCAAAGAGAATGCCAAGGCCCAGCCAGCCACCTACACTAACAAATGAAAAGCATATGCTGAGCTTCCAGCAAACTTCACTTCCACAAATAACACCGCTGCCTTAGGGAACAGCAGAGACATTTGACCGGGTGGCAGCTGTGCAACGAGTGCTATTTAAAGAGTCCGCTTTGCAGACCAAGGACTCTGGGCTTAGGATTTGATTGGAAGGCGGAGAGAGAATACAGCAAAACCGATGAAAATGGCCAGATTTGGGGAAATAACATCACCAGGTGGTTGGCTGCTGATGTGAACCCTGAATATGTTGAATGAGCTCATTTCAATAAAATGATGTCTCTCTATTTCTTCTCTGAGTAAATTAAGTGAGTCAGTTCATGGGAAGCCCTTAGAACAGTGTCCAGAATAGAGTGGTTATTGGAAGGAAACTGTCATTATCATTATTATTATCTCTCCATTTACCTACCTATATAAACATGCCAAGAGATGGAGACATGGTCATCTGTAATGATATGTTACTGCTAAGTGGTAGGACTTAAAATTATTCCAATTTCACTCTCTTTGTATGTTTATGTAATCCTTGAATTCTTTATAATGAATACATATATTTTGTAAGAACCAAGTCATTATTCTGGGACTGAGGCTGTATCTGCTTTAAAGAAGTCAGTTGTCATAGTTTTAAAACCAAACTCTACTGCTTAGTAGCTATGAGAATGTGAGCCAAGAACTTCCCTTCTCTGCGTCTGTTTCCTTCTGCACACAATAGGGGTAACGATTGTTGAGAAACCATTCTAGGGTGGCACAAACAATTAAAAGATCAACTACGAGCTGAAAGGTCCATGGTCTGACATTCCCAGAAGCCCCTCAGAAGACAGGCTTGCAGATCTGCCTTTGAAATAACCTATGAAGCAAGTCTACTCTGCATATATAGGGACACCAGGTGTTAGAACCTTTTAGACGGCAACCAAGAACAACCTTGTTGGGTGGTATCACTACCTCTTCTTCCTGTTGTGAGGGAAGGACTCCCATCCTAGGGTTAAGGGGATGACTGAGCACACAAACCCTGACACAGAACAGATGGGATCAGCAGTAGTTCAGTAATCCAGTATGTTCATGGTCCAGGGGAGGAGGATATGATATTCCACAGAGTTGTACTCAGGAACAAAGCAAACCATCGGGGCTTGTAAGAGAGAGGCATTGTAATAAAGAAGGTGAGGTGGCCCCTGGTCTCCATGGAAGTTATTTTTAATTTGCTTAAATACATCTCTGGGCTAGCAGGGGATGGCAATAACTATTTAAGGAGATGCCAGCACTGTGCCTAGTTCCTGTGATAAGGAGAATGAAAGCATATCTGTGAGTCTACTTCCTTTGCAGTTATATCACTTGGGGGTGGGGGGGGGTGTTCCTTAAGCAGTTTTCCTCAGATGTCAAGGTGCATACCATGGTGTGGCTCAAGCCTTATATTACAAGCTCTTGTTGTTATATACCATCGAGTTGTAACCAATGCATAGCTCACCTCCAGAGGGTTTTCAGAGGCAGTTAATCACACTGGGAGGAGATTACCTATCCTTCTCCAGCAGAACAGCTGGCTGATTTGACCCACGTGGCTTCGGGATTGCAACACAGATTCTTACCACTAGGCCACCAGAACTGATTGATCAAAACTATGATGCTGTTGTGGTGTACCACAGAGTCAGAACCGACCAAAAGGTGACCCTCTGGTGGATTTTCAGAGGCAGTTAAGCATTGCCACAAATGATGATAGCCGTCCTACACATTTTAATTAATAAAAAAAGGAACATCATTCGACATCAACGACTGACACTCAATTTCATATGGCAGTCATAACAATTGAAGAAAAATGTGTTTCTAAGCAATGTCATCAATTTAAAGTGTGTGGTAATGTGTTAATTGCATGGGAAGAAACTGCCCATCCTTCTCCCATGGAGCAGCTGGTGGCCTCAAACCATATGCCTTTGGGATTATAGTGCAGCTTCTTGTCGTTAGGCCACCAGAGCTCCCTGATCAAAGCTATACTCTTTTCAAATATGCATTTGAAAGTTGCACAATAAATAAGGAAGACAGAAGAAGAAATCGATGCCTTTGAATTTTAGTCTTGGAGAAGAGTGCTAAATATCCCATGGACTGCCCAGAGAACAAACAAATCTGTCTTGGAGAAAGTGTACGTATTACAAGTAGTTATGAGAAGTAAATGAGATCATTTAGGTGAAGAGTCTGGTGATGCCTAACAAGAGTTATGCTATTCTGCACCACTGAGTCAGAACAAATTCATAGCAAACCCTCCAACAAGTTTTCAGAGGCAGTAAATTACAAGAAAGATTGCCAATCTTTCTCTCTGGGAGTAGCTGGTGGATTCAAACCATACGTCTTTGGTTTGGCAGAGCAAGTCCTTACTAATAAGCCACCAGAGCTCCCCTGTTGTTATTGTTGTTGTTGTTATGTGCCATCAAGTTGCCTGCAACTCATAGTGACCCTATGCACAATAGCTCTGAACTCTGCTCTATCCTGAGCCAGTCTCACTGTCTCTGACACACCTACTCCCATTACCACAGTTACTGTGTCAATCCATCTCATCCAGGGTCTTTCTCTCCTGTGCTGTCCCTCCACCCTCCTAAGCATAATGTCCTTCTCCAAGAACTGGTCCCTCCTGGAAACATGCCAAAAATATGTGAGACAGCCTCAAAATCCTTGACCCAGGCAGCTTGGTTTCATCTTCTCCTGGACAGATCTTTGTTCTCTTGGCAGTCCATGGTATGTTCAATTCTCTTCTCCAGAATTCAAAGGCATTGATAATTTTTTAAATTTTATTTTATTATTTTGTGTGTGTGTACCGTCAAATTGGATCTGACTGGTACAGGAGGAGATTGACCCTCCTTTTCCAGCAGAGCATCTGGTGGATTTGAACCACGTATCTCTGGGATTGCAGTGCAGCTTCTTGCCACTAGGCCACCAGAGCTCCCTGTATTGATCATTTTTAATCACTGTCCACCCCTCTGATGTATAGCAAGTACTTGTGGAGACCATTACTTGGATCAGACTGACATTTTATTCTCTGGACTGAAATTGTTGCTCTTCAGCACTCTGGAGAGATCCTGACAGCAGATTTTCATAATGCAATTTGTCTTTTTATTTCCTGACTGCTGGTGCCTAACACCTTGATTATGGAACCAAGCAAGTTGAAATTATTAACAATCTCAATCTCTTCTCTGTCTGTTGTGGTGCTGCCAATTGACTCAGTGATGAGAATCTCTATTTTCTTAATGTTGCTCCTCAATCCATATTGAAAACTATACTCTTTGACCTTCTACAGCAAACACCTAAGGCCCTTCTCAGTTTCAGCAAGCAAGGCTGTGTCATCGGCATAATGCAGCTTGTTGATTAATCTTCCTCCAATTCTGATGTCACATTTCTCCTCATAAAGTCCAGCCTCATGAATGATCTGTTCCACATATAGATTGAAAAGATAAGGAGAAAGGATGCATCCCTGAGGCACACCTTTCCTGATTTTGAACAATGCAATGTTTCCTTGCTCTGTTCTGATGTCTGCTTCCTGGTCCAAGGATAGGTTTAGCATGAGCACAACTTAGTGTTCCAGTATTCCCATTCTTCTCAAGGTTAGCCACAGTTTGTTGTGATCCACAACCTTGAGAAGAATGCAAAGGCATGGTCAATGAAACACAGACAGACATTCCTCTGATACTCTTTAGCTAAGATCCCTCAAACATTGGCTATAATGTCCCTAGTGCTATGACCTCTTCTAAACCCAGTTTGCACATCTGGCAGTTATCTCTCAAACTTGCATGTGTGTGATATTGTTTGATAATTTCTACACTTTGTTGGATCACTGTTTTTTTTTAATGGGAATACACATGGAACCCCTATGATGCACCAGAGTTTGCCCATGCCAGGAGCACTGATATCACAGGGGAGTGGAGAGGAAATGGGGGGATAGAGTGGCTTGAGGCCTGAGCCACCATATCAGGGTTGGCTGGTGGCAAGGGGGAGAGAAGTGCTAGAGAAATGAGGAGGGGAAATTGACTTGGATGTTGGCACAGCAGGGCAGGGGTGGGAACACCATTGTATGTGCTGAAGATTCCAACCCCCAGAATAAGATCTGTTACTTGTATAATGCGAAAGGTCTCTCATCTGCTCTTCTGAGTAAAATTCTTATCAATCAGATATTGTTCTAATGCTGTTGTTGTTGACTGCTGTCTAGTTGAGAATGACTCATAGAGACCCTATGAACAAAAGACCTGAAACCTTTCTATAACTATCTTCATTTCTCAAAGTTCATAGATTTTCCAGAGGCCTGTTGTTTAGGAAGTAG
The DNA here is from genome assembly GCF_000299155.1 of Elephantulus edwardii. Classification (NCBI taxonomy): domain Eukaryota; kingdom Metazoa; phylum Chordata; class Mammalia; order Macroscelidea; family Macroscelididae; genus Elephantulus; species Elephantulus edwardii. The sequence goes on along the minus strand of NW_006399778.1, from coordinate 8,903,251 downwards.
ATGCCACTTCTGCTTCCTTCTAAAGTTGAGCATCCAAATGAAGACAAACAAGGGAGAAGGATTAGCTATCCACTTCCAAAATAATAGGTCTTTGAGAAACTCTATGAATTCCACTACAAGAGAGAAAATGCCAAATGAATGCAGACTTCTTAGTTATTTAGTTGTTGTTGTTAAATGTCATCTAGTCAATTAAAACTCATAGCAATCCTATGAACAACAGATGAAAGTCATGCTGTGTCTTGCACCATTCTCACAATCTCTGCCAAGCTCAAGCCCATGACTGCAGTCATTGTCAATCCATCACCTTGAGCATCTTCCTCTCTTTCACTGATGCTTTACTTTACCCAGCAGGATGTCTTTCTTCAAAGATTGATGCTTGTTGGTAACATGCTTAGAGTAGATGAGATGAAGTTTCATCATCCTTCCCTTGAAGGAGCACCCTGGTTGTATTTCCTCCAAGACAAATTTGTTTGTTCTTTTGATAGTCATGGGATATGTTTCTCTGCTAGTATATGCCATATTGTTCTACTAACCACAGCAGCAGAAGTACTGGTGACCATGTTCTATCCTGTCTCCATATCGTTTCAATCTTTTCTTTCATTCAATGTCCCTGGCCTATAGTAATCACTCTGGAAACAGTTGCTAGCTTAGTTGGACCCACCTTAGGCATCTTATATAGGGCAGGAGCCTGTGAACACTATCTGGCAAGGTAGATTAAATGGCTGAAAAATATTTAAGAATCTTCTCCTTTGAGGCCAACAATTGAGTCATTCCGGTCTTCCTAGTAAGTGGGAAGCACAAGTTGTTTTTCCAAAGCCTCAGATTTCAGAGAGCCCAGACATAGCTTTTACAATTCTCCTATACGATGGGCACATACCTGTGGAAACTCTATGAACTTTGATAAATGTTGATAGTTATAGAGAGGCTTCAGGCCTTTTATTCATAGGGTCACTATGAGCCATACTTGACTCAAAGGCAATCAAGAATAACAACAACAACAACAACAACAACAACATATGATGGCCATCTATAAGCCAGCCTTATTGCTGTACATTTCCTGTGCTGTTATGGTTTTCATGAACAAAAGTTAGTTCACCAATAATTTTTAATAATAATATAAAACCCACACATGGATAATTATGGGAAACTGCAGTTGGAGATGCATAAAATGTATGGGTATATCAAGTATGGCATTCTTTTTTGTTTTTTAAATTACTGCTTGGCTGAAGGTTTACAGAATAAATTTGTTTCTTATTCAACAATTCAAATGTATTTTCTTTCTTTGCCTTAGTTGCAACTCTTCATCAAACAACAGTCTCTCCACTTCCTTTCTGGGTTCTTCATTAACACCTAGCCAATAACCTTTCTTTCCTTTTGAACTTAGTTTTTAGGCAAATGCTGCCTTTATGGTCTCATATTATTCTGGGCAGCATATTCCTGTATTACTGTTCACTCATTCATTGCTTGCAGAAAGTGAAAAGTAGTTGAAGCATTTCCTGAAGAATATCACAGGCTACAGCCTTTAATAAGAGTTGCATCTCGAAATCAAGCAAATAAAAATCTCTACCACTTGACTAATAGGCAACACCAGGATAAATGGGAAAAAAGATGAAAGTTTTAAAATTATTTCCTTTTAGCTGATCCATAGTCAAAACACAAGGTAGTAGAAGTTAAGAAATCAAGAGATATATTGCATTAAGCAAATCTGCTATCAAAGACTTCTTT
>NW_006399778.1:8899469-8901191 GCF_000299155.1 Elephantulus edwardii | reverse complement strand
AACTATGGTATATTCACAAAATGGAAAGCAACACAGCACTGAAAAATAAGGAACTCATAAAATATTAAACAACAGGGGTAACCCTGGAGGATATCATGCTGAGTGAAATATCTCAGTCACAAAAAGACAAATACTGCGTAACACCATTGTTATAAAACAGGGCTGACATGGGGATTGGTGGGAAACTAAGAAAAGGGGTATTTTCAACTGTTTTCTATGTAAGTTGTACAATGAATAAAGATGACCAAAAAATAATTTTTACCATAGTGTTGAAAAAGGGTATTGAGTATATGTGCACTACCATTTGGGCTTTCTTTTGAACAGATAAATCTATCTTAGAAGAATTGCAGCTAGAGTAGTCCTTAGGGACAACACGGTGAAACTTCATCTCACATATCATGTTGTCAGGAGGGGCAGTCTTTGGAAGGCAAAATCATGCTCGGAAAGGGAGAAGGTCAAAGAAGGAAAGAAAGACTCTCAAGAAGATGAATTGACATAATTAATTCCAATAGTGGGTTTAAACACAAATTGTAAGGGTGGTACAGGATTGGCCAAGATTTTGATCTGCTATTCTTAGGGTCTCTATGAATCAGTGTTAACTCAGCAAGAACAAACAACAACATAGCAGTGGATTTTCAGTCCTCTGCAAGGCAATCTCTGGGAGTGAATTCATCCCAGGTTTGAAGAGTATCCTATGGGCAATAGTCTTGAGGATCCCCCAAAGTCTATCAGATCATAAGTCTGGTCATTTTTATAACTCCGAGTTTTGCTCTGTGTTCTTCTCCCACTCTGTTCAGGACTCTATTATGATATAGTAGTGCTTGCTAGTGGTATTTGCGCACTTTCTGGATCTGTTCTCAGGCTAGTAGAGATTGCGGATCGTGTGATCCATTAGCCCTGGGTACTAATTTTTTCCTTGCATTTTTTACTTTCTTCACTCTTTGTTATAGACAGGAAGACATCATTAATTGGTTGTTTACAAGCTTTTAAGACTCCTGTTGCTACTCACCAAAGTAGGATGTAGAACATTGTCTCTATGGATTATGTTATAACACTTGACGTCAAGCATCCTGTGAAACTATGACAGTAAGACTGTGAGTGGCTCACGTGGATAACCAAGTGGCTCAAGGTGGTTGGTTTCAGCTGTGGTTTTATGTAATTTTGCCCACTGTTTGCTCTGCTACAGTTCTTGCTGTTCGGTAACTTTTGCCAAGTCAGTTCAAATTCGTAGTGACTTCATCTGACATACTCTGGACATTTTGCAAGGCCATATCAGTCCTTGGAGAGGGATGTCATACTTGGGAGGGGGGAAAAACAAGACAGGAGAGGAAGACTCTCGATGGTTCATTCAGTGACTGGGGTAGTCGGGGTAAGTGTCTCAGAAACGGTGAGATTGGCACAGGATAGAGCAGGGTTTAGGGCTGTTGTACAGAGAGTCACTATGAGTTACAAGCAACCCAATGGCACAGAACAACAACAACATGTGTAAAACAGAACAGCACTGCTTTGCCCTGTGCCACCCTCACAACTGCTGCTGTGCTTGAGCCCATTGGTGCAACCATGGTGTAAATCTATCTCATTGAATGTTTTCTCACACACACACACACAAACACACACAGACTTGTTTTTACAAGCAAGTTATCTTTCTCCAGGAATTGGTCTGTCCTGATAACATACTTAAAGCATGTGATATGAAATCTTGCCACCTTCACTTCCAAGGAG
>NW_006399778.1:8896632-8899001 GCF_000299155.1 Elephantulus edwardii | reverse complement strand
CACCCATTTTGAATAATATTACATGAGTTCCTTGTTTTTCAATGCAGCGTAGTATTCCATTGTGTGAATTTACCACAGCTTCTTTATCCATTCGTTTGTTGATGGGCACTTGGGTTGTTTCCAACTCCTTGCTACTGTGAACAAAGCTGTGATAAAATGGGTGTGCATACATCTGCTCGGATGTCAGTTATGGTCTCTTTGGGGTATATTCCCAATAGTGGAATTGCTGGGTCAAATGATATCTCTATTTGCAACTTTTTGAGAAAGTGCCATATTGCCTTCCACGGTGGTTGCACCATTTTACACTCCTATCAACAGTGAATGATTGTATTATTAATTGTATTGTTTAGATTTATCTTGTTGTGGTGCTCAAGTATTTCATAAATTCTGGATATAAGTCCCTTATCTGATATGTCATTACCAAGTACTTTTTCCCAGTCTGTGGCTTCCCTTTTTACCCAATTGGAGAAGTTTTTGGATGTGCATAGGGATTTGATTCTTAGAAGGTCCCATTCATCTATTTTATCTTCTCCTGGTTGTAGGTCCTCTTGTAACTCTGAGACAGGTTTTGTTGTTGTTATTTTTTTCAGTCTATGTTGTATTAGATAATCTTCTGTAGAATTTTGCTTGCATGTGAAATCATATTGTTTTATGGACTCCACACTCTGTTGGGTCACCCTTCTTTGGAATGGGAACAAATATAGATCTCTTCCAGTCAGTTGGCCAAGTGGTGTTCTCCAGTGTGGGAAGCTGAATATCAAATTTAGTAATAATAAACCAAATACTATATTAGGATATAGGGGAGGCAAATACAAGCTAGAGTTCACCCTAAGGCACTAAGGCATTCCTTAAGAGTCAACATTGTTATTAGTTTATATTTACTGAATCCATCCCTGAGATAAGCATAGAGTAAACAATAGAGAGGAACTTGGCCTTATGTGCAAAAGACTCCCCTATGATCCCTTGGTTTTGTTTTGTACTCCCTTATGGTCTTGGTGCAGCCTCAGTTCTGACATACTTTGGACATGTTTTAAGGAGGGACAGGTCCTTGGAGAGGGACATCATGCTTGGGAGGGTGGAGGGACAGCGCAGGAGGGGAAGGCCCTCTATGAGGTGGACTGATTCAGTGACTGGGATAATTGGGATGGGTGTGTCGGAGACAGTGCGATTGGCACAGGATAGAGCAGGGTTTAAGGCTGTTGTACCTAGGGTCGCTATGATTCACAAGCTACTCATGGCACATAACAACAACAACAACAACAGCAACAGTCCCTTATGATTTTCCTTTGTTTACTTCCTTATGATTCTCAATAAATACTCAGAGAAGCATGGCTTGAGGTCTTTAGTCATGGAAACTGCTGGCCCCCTGTCTTTACGCTCTCTGTTCTGTCTCATTCTTGGTAGTCTGTCTTATTGTTAATAATTATAAAAATACTTTACCCTTAGTCTGCAACACTCCAGATTTCTTGGCACAACTTGGTGAGCACGTCCAGGGCAGCATCTGTTAGCTGAAATATGTCAATTGGTATACCATCTATTCCTGGGGACTTATTCTTTGCTATTTCCTTCAAAGCAGCTTAACTTCTTCCTTCATCACCATAGGCTCTTGCTAATTTGTTGTTTCATTAAATTATTCTGTGTCTGCCAATTCCTTTTAATACAGTGACTCAGTAGATTCTTCCCATCTTCTTTTAATACATCCTGGATCATTTAATATTCTGCCTAAAGCATCCTTGATTATAACAACTTGAGGTTTGAATTTGTTCTTCAGTTCCTTGAGCTTAAGAAATGCTGAGGCTGGGACTTGCGACCCAGCCTTCCTGTCTACTACCACTGCAGGTACCAACTACAGTTCCCAGAGGTCTGTGGGGAAACGCCATCTTTGTAAACTTGGACTTTGCTGGGAGATCTGCAAGGACACCAGAGGCAGTTCCAGGCTGGGACTTGTGACCCAGACACCTCACACCCATTTAGGAAGACAAATCATATTTGCCACATCTATAAGATTTATCAACCTCCCCTAAAATACTCATGTACCATTGAGGATTAAGTTACGTGGGGAATCAAAGTGGTTTCTGGCCTGAGTACGTAGGGCCCACTAACTCAAACAACAGGGAGATCCTGAGCATCTCCAAAGAGTGGGGAAGCTATTCCAGAAAGGGAACAACAGACTTCCTCCTTCATTATTTAGGTTGTCCTGAGATCCTCCCCACGTGTAGCAGTGTGTGCTTCCTCCCTTCCCACTCATGTGAGTGTTGAAGTGTGCACGCACCCTCTACGCATTTACTCTTGTTTCTGCCCAACCTTCTTCTGGAGCAGTGACATCAAATAAAAAACCAGCTACCACCTCAGACACGAAGAACTCTGCC
>NW_006399778.1:8836856-8890078 GCF_000299155.1 Elephantulus edwardii | reverse complement strand
TGATGCCTTTGAGCTGTGGTGCTGAAGAAGAGTATTGAGTGTACCATGAACTGGTAAGAAAGCAAACAGATTCATCCTGGAGATGATTAAACCGGGCTGTTTCTTGGAGGCAAGGATTCTAAGGCTTCATCTGACATACTTTGCACATGTTGTAAGAAGGGACCAGTTCTTGGAGAGGGACGTCATGCTTGGGAAGGTGGAGGAACAGCGCAGGAGGGGAAGGCCCTCTATGAGGTGGATTGATTCAGTGACCGGGGTAATCAGGATGGGTGTATCGGAGACAGTGCGACTGGCACAGGACAGAGTTTAGGGCTGTCGTACATAGGGTCACTGTGAGTCGCAAGCAACTCAACGGCATATAACAACAATAGCCTGGTGTATTAAGGGAGCTATGGTGGCTTCGCAGTAAGAAATTGTGCTGCCAATACAAAGATATGTGGTTTGAATCCATCAATTGCTCTGTGAAGATATTTACTGTCTCTGAAAACCCACTGGAAGATCAGCTATGAGATAGTTCCAAGCCAATGATTCACAACAACAATGATGACAGAACGGAATACTCAATGTTCTTCACCAACATCACAAATAGAATACTCTTTCTGGCTCTTATTGTTCAGCTTTAGCATGGACAAAACCCATGAAATAAAAACAACCCCCAACATCCAAAGCCAGTCCTATCAAGTCAATTCTGACTCATGGCAACCCTCTGGGTTTCCAACAGTCTAGTTATAAAAGGGAGCAGATGACTTTCTTCCACAAAGCAGCTAGTGGGCTCAAGTTGTCATTCCTTCAGTTAGGAGTCCAACACAATTTACTACCAGGGCTCCTGCTTGACCATGTACCTGGATATATTTGAAATACATAGAAATACTCTCCACTAAACCTATGTATGCTTCTGGATATACTCTCATATACCAGCAGACATTAGTTCAGTTTACATATCTACCCATGTATCTACTCATAAATTATTATTTGTTGTGACTGTTATTGCAAGATTGTATGTAACAGTATTTGCTATTGTTGACTTTTACTCTTGAATACATTCCCCACCCCATCCCAAACCCCCTTGCAATGCCTTTCTTTGCCTTGGTCAAGTACTGACTTCAGTTGTTTATTGCCTTTCCCCTTCACTCAAGTTAATATATGTCTCTTGTTACATGCCATTGAATCAACTAGGACTCATAGGACCCTATGCACAAAAGCTCTGAACTCTGCTCTAGCCTGAGCCAGTCTCATGGTTTCTGAAACACTCACCCTCATTGCCCCAGTTGCTGTATCAATCCTTCTCATTCAAGGTCTTCCTCTCCTCTGCCCTTCCAAGCATGATGTCCTTATACAAGAACTGACCTCTCCTGTCAACATGCCCAGTCTATGTGAGACAGAGCCTCAAAATCCTTGCCTCCAAGGAGCAGCCTGGCTTCACCTTCTCAAGAATTAACCTGTTTGTTCTCTTTGTAGTCCATGGTGTTCAATACTCTTCTCCAGCACCACAACACAAAGCTATCAATTCTTCTCCCCTCTTTGGTCATTGTTCAGCTCTCTGATGCATAACAAATAATTGAGAAGACCATGGCCTAGATCAACTTTGCTTTTTCTTCCTGCACTGCCCTTTGAAATTTTCTGTTCAGCTCCTTACTGGTTTATTCTCTTTGCTTTGGCTTGTCAGCACATTAGTGCAATGTTGTTGTTGTTGTTAGGTGATGTCAAGTCACCTGTGACTCATAGTGACCCTATGTACAATAGCTCTGAAGCCTGCCTTGCCCTGAGCCAATCTCACTGGCACCTACCCTATTCCTTATGCCAATCTATCACCCTATTCCTTGTCTCAATCTATCTCACCCAGGATCTTTCTCTCCTGTGCTGTCCCTCCACCCTTCTGAGCATGATGTCCTTTTCCAAGGATCGGCCCCACCTGGCCACATGTCCAAAGTATCTGAGACGGAGAATCAAAATCCTAGCCTCCAAGGAGAAATTTTATTTTATCCTCTTCAAGACAGACCTATTTGTGTTCTTAGTGATCCATGGTGTATGTTCAAGACTCTTCTCCAGTGCCACAACACAAAGGCATCAATTCTTCTTCTATCATCCTGTCATAAGCTCTCTGATGCATAGTAAATAATTGCAAATACTACTAACTAATTAACTAATATCTAGCTATTTATTTTTCACTTCCTCTCCCTCTATACTTGCTATTCTTGTGAGATGCTATCCAGTTGCCCCTGACTCATAGTGTGGTCCTATGAACACAGGCATGTAACTTGCCATCTTCACCATCTCTAATATGCTCGAGCCCATGATTATAGTCACAGAGTCAATCCATCTTGTTGAAGGTCTTTCTCTCTTTGAACCCCTACCTTTCCCAGTATGACATCTTTTCCCATGGACTGACCACTCCCGACAACTTTCCAAAATAGTAACCATCAAAGTATGTTACACTCTGAGGACGGCATTCTTTATGTTTAAATCAATAGGTTGGAAAAATTATTTGGTATATTTTCTAAATGCTCCATAATAAGCATATATCCCTTCAGAAATAAAAAATTAATTGTTGTTGTTGTTGTTGTTGTTATGTGCCGTCGAGTCACCTATGACTCATAGAGACCCTATATACAACAGCCCTAAACCCTGCTCTATCCGGTGCCAATCTTATTGTCCCTGACACACCTACTCCCATTACCCCAGTCAATAAATAAATCAATCCATCTCATTGAGGGTCTTCCTCTCTTGTACTGTCCCTCCACCTTCCCAAGCATGATGTCCTTCTCCAAGGATTGGTCTCTCCTTGCAACATGTCCAAAGTAGGTCAGATGAAGTTTCAGAATCCTTGCCTCCAAGGAACAGCCTGGTCTCACCCTCTCTAGGATGAACCTGTTTGTTCCCTTAGCAGTACATAGTATATTCAATACTCTTTTCTCCAGCACCACAGCTCAAAGGCATCAATTCTCCTTCTATCATTCCTAGTCATTGCCCAGCTCTTTGATACATTGTAAGTAATTGCAAAGACCTGGATCAGGCTTAAAGGCAGGATTTATATACACATGGATTTCACCTTATGGTTTGCATAGGAATCAGAATGGTTACATCTGTACAAACAACCGTTGGAGAAGCTCAATATCCGCTGTGAAAACCAGGCCAGAGTGCTGAGTGTGGAACAGACCACCAACTACTCAAATGCAAGTTGAACCTAAAGAAAATGAGATCAAACCCAAAGGAACCAAAAAAGCCATTGATTATATCCCACCTGAATTTGAAAACCATCTCATGAACAGGTGTGAGGCCTTGAACACTAACGAGCAAAGACCAGACAAGCTGTGGGAGGATATAAAGAATATCATCTAAGAAGAATGCAGGGGGTCATCACAAAGACAGAGGAAGAAAAGACCGAGAAGGACATCAGAAGAGACTCTAAATATTGCACTAGAGTGCCGAGAAGCCAAAGCAAAAGGGAAAAAACAATTACTGAAAAAGAAAATGCATAAAGTTTCCTTCTTTTTAACCATGGCCCCGGGAAAATAATGGCCCCATTACCTGTACTTTCTCCTTGTAGAAATTCCTACAGGAATAGCAGAACAGATTGTGCCTATAAACTTATTCCTATTGCTGGAGACTGAATGAGCCCCAAGCCATTCACATTCATATACAGTACACTGGCAATAATACTTTTCTTGTTTTCTTAAAATCCACTAATTCAATAACTATTTCTTGAGTACCTAGTTTCCTTTTTAAAAGTGTATTATTATCATTTTTCCTAAATCTGCCAACCTTACTCTAGGGGATCCCACCAAAAGAGAACACAGAGGTGATGGATATGAGTGATTAGCAGACAGCAGCTATGTTGTGGTTTTAGTGACCGCGAAAGGGACTGAATATCAACTACAGTAAATCCGACTTTGAATGTGACAGTGAAATGTGAATATAGTAGTGAAAGTGACTAATTGGGCAGTAATGGGCACATCTGTGCACCCTGTAGGGGTCTGCTAAACATTGGCTTGACAAACAGTGAAAGTTGCTGGGTGACAACGACCGTGAAAAACACTGAAAGGGGGACACGCAGACACACAGAAGAGTAATGTACTGTACAGACCTATTTGAAGTTTGAGGTCATTTTCAACAGGAGTAAAAAAATCGGACAATAACAGTAAATGTGACTGACCAGGTGGCAGAACAATATAAGCTGAGCGACAGTTCTGCCCAGTAGATTCAACATGTAATTAAAAACCCAGATTGAGTGGGAGTCAGTCTGCCATGACAGCTCTCAGAACGACTGAATGTTGACGTTGTGAATCTAACAGCTGTAACCACAGAGGAAGCTCCACGTCGTACTGAGACAATTTGAGTGGCATGACTGGTAATGACAGAGTGACAGTGTCAGGTTCCGTGGGCTAGCACTGATGTGACTTAATTTGCCTGATACTGTCTGGATTTGACTTAATCTGCTTGGCTGATGAAGGCAAGGTGGCTCCAATATGGAAATGCATAGTGTATGACGAGTAAAAAAGAAACTTGGTATGAATCAAAATAAAAGCTATAAGCATGCCCCCACAACAACTCCAAAGCATCAACAGTGGGAGGAGGGAGAGGCAGGATCTAAATGCCTTTAAGATGCCATGATTGGTCTATCAGACTTTCAAGGTCGATTCGTTTTAGGTCTCTCCATCAATAAGAGTGAGTCTACATTCGCAGCTCAGGTCACAACTCCTTGCACGTGAAAATGTTGCTTTGGAAAGATTAAAAAAAGCCTTTCGTGTTCATTTCTTTGCTATTCTTTGAAACAGGATCCTAACCCTCCAACTCCTCCAGCAAGGGTCCGTGAAGGGTCCTCAGAACTTTCCTAAAACCAGGAAGAGCCGAGGCTCAGGTACGAAGGAGGGCGCAAAGCAGCCCACTCTCCGCGCTCCACCGGCCGCTCCTCAGCGTCCTCGTATTGGTGGGGAGCAAGAGCGTGACTCACGTGACGGCCCGCCCCATCACGTGACCGCGGCGCCGGTGAAGTCCGGCAGCCCCGCCCCCTCCCCGCTTAGCCCCCTTCCGCGCCGGCCTCAAAATGGCCGCCTACTGGCGTCGGCGGCGCTGTTGAATGGAGAAAGCTTTATTGTTCCCCTCGGGCAGGAGTGTTCTTGTCCTCTATGGCGCTGTCAATAAAGAACGGCAGTTTGAATCGGAGCTGAACAGGTAACCATAGAAACGGGGCTGGGGCTCAGTGTGGAGACCCCCCCCTTTGCAGCTGAGGCCGCAGATTAACCCATTGTCGCGGAGTCGTGGCATCCGTTCCCACTCAGTGACCCTGTAGGACAGAGTGGAAACTGCCTTAGAGGGTTTCTAAGGCTGCGACCTTTAGAGAAGCCGACTGCCACTTCTTTCTCCCGCAGCCATCTGGTGGGCGGGTGGGTTCCAACTGCTGACCCTGAAGTTAGCAGCCCAAGGCTTAAGCAGTGCGCCACCAGCGCTTCTCCTGAGGGCCAGCGAGGCTCCCAAGTGGGGCTCCACAGAGACTCCCCGCGGGGTCAGCCCTGCGGTGCTTGCACAGCTGTCTCTGCTCCGGGACGTGGACCCCTGGAGGTCCCAGATCAGCCTCCGCCTCACTCCCTGCGGGGAGAAGCGGGAGGGACCTCCTGTCCAGCTGCTGGTGCACTGGGGTCGGCCCTCGTCCGTACCCCGTCTCCTCTCGTCTCCCTAACGCTTCTTTTCGCTGCTATTTCTCTCCTCAGATTCTCTAAACCACGAGTGCGCTAATGATGTCCCCGATCTCTGGGACCCACATTCCGCCCCTCGCCCCTTTTGCCCTCTCCCAACAGCTACGAATCCAGAATGGTTTCTTACGTTCAAAAACATATGTATGGTTGAAAAAGTGTGATCTAGTGGGGGAGAAAGACAAAATTAAGATAACATCACATAGAATTTTAGTGTAAGTGAAGTTTGATTGGAACATGGCCTCGCCCATTCTGTCACCTCTTGGTCAGATTCTCCTTTCATCCCACAAGGGCAGAGTTGAGTACTTTTGACAGAGCTTGCTTGCCTTTGGGCGCGTGACTCACGGAACCGAAAATATTTGGCTCTTTATAAAAAAAGTGTGCCAGCGCGGTACAAGATTTAAGTAGACTGTGTGGTCGTTGCTGTCTCTCAAGGGATTTATCCAGTTCTGAAAAATCATAAATTTATAACGTGCATCTAGAGCTTTTTATTTGAGAAAACATCTTGCCTTCTGTAATAGAAGAAGACACTTCTGGTATTGACTTCTTGTTCTAAGTAGTTGTTGCTTCCCCTGTTTTGAATAATGAAATACCTTACACCTAGCCCCTACTAATATATTAAGGTAAAGTCAGGTGCTGTATGTTCATATAGTTAATAACACAGCCTTCAAGTTGGTGTTGTGTTTCTGCTTTACACAGGAGGAGGGAGTTCAATTTTGAGGGGGTAAGCTGCTGAGCCTGATACAAAGGTGCGCCTGATACAGGCCATGGTTTTTGCAATCACTTGTTATGCATCAGAGAGCTGGACAATGACTAGGGAGGATAGAAGGAGAATTGATGCCTTTGAGCTGTGGTGCTGGAGAAGAATATTGAATGTACCATGGACTGCCAAGTAAACAGATTCATCCTAGAGAGGGTTAAACCAGGCTACTCCTTGGAGGCAAGGATTCTGGGGCTTCGCCTGACATGTTGTAAGGAGAGACAGGTCTTTAGAGAGGGACATCATGCTGGGCAGAGTGGAGGGACAGCACAGGAGGTGAAGACCCTCTATGAGGTGGATTGATTCAGTGACTGGGATAATCGGGATGGGTGTGTCAGAGGCAGTGAGATTGGCACAGGATAGCGCAGGGTTTAGGGCTGTTGTACACAGGGTTGCTGTGAGTCGCAAACGAAGGCACATAACAACAACAACAACAAGAAGCTGCTGAGGGGGTGTGATCTGTTATAAGGGATCTCTGGTGGCTAGTGGTTGAAGAGCTGCACTGCTAACCCAAAGGCTTGAGGTTCAAATCCAGCTGCTGCTCCGAGGGTGAAAGATGGTTGGTTAATCTTGAACGAAAAATATAGCGGTTGCCCCCAGACCTAGTCACTCCAAGAGAAACCTGATGGTGCCAAGGGCAGCCAGGAAAAAGACCAGATCAAATAATAAATCATGATAAGGCCCTGGACCTGAACACGAAAGCCCTGACCCAAGTTAATTAACGGCCCCAAGTTCTGAGAGGTACCATCTTCCCTAGCCTCTCCCCCCCCCCCCCAAGACCTCTATAAAAAGAAACTGTCCCTAATTGCGGTGTGCAGTTCTGACTTTCTCCACTTCTGGTTACTTGGCGTCCCTCTCAGAACATTCAGTAAAGGACTGTTTGTTTCTTGGGACCAGTTTCTTTCTCTCTATCACCCTCAACTCTTTTTCTAACAAATCTCCTCCAGATTGATTTACAGCCTCTGAAAAGTCGCTGAAGGGTCAACTGTGAGTCAGTTCTAAACCAAAGGTGCACAACAATAGCTAGGAGTCCCTGGATGTTTAAACTTACCCCGAGACCTTTCTGCAGTAGAGCCTGATCATCTGCTTCCACAGGCTTTCTATGGAGTGGTTCTACTCTCCACACATAGGGAATCCCATGAATCAGGCAGGATCAGTGAAAGAGAGGAAGACCCTCAACCAGATGGATTGACACAGTGACTGCAGCAATGTGTCAGAGACATGGGAATGGCACAAATAGGTTAGGGTTCAGATCTCTTGTTAATAGGGTCGCTATGGGACCTATTCCACTTGAAGGCATCTAGCAATAACCAACAATTGCTAAGAATTCTGATCTGCTTCATGATGACCCCAGGAGTTTTAGCTGTGATCTTTGATTTGAATCACTACTTTTCTGTTAGTAACTGTTGGTAACACCCAGTACTTTCTGATCTAGATTACATTGTTATTTGCTGTTTGTTGAGTTGAGGGCTGGCAAATTGAGCCCTTTGCCTATTGGCCCACATCTCACTGTTTCTGGCTGTGTTCTTGAAGTCCTCTCAATTCTTTTTTATCTGGAACAATTGGTTCTTTCCTGGAATTCTATCCAAATCTTTGCATGGTTTCTGAAGATCTTGTTAAAACCTCTAAGGGAAATTATTCTCCAACTGGCTAAGTCACCAAACATTTTCATTCTCCCATCCTTTTCTATTATATCGATGCCTGTCTTCTAAAGCACCAATTCATCATAAATTTAACTGCAGAATTATTTCAGGACACCAATGCTTCATTCATTAACCATTCATTCATTAACTATTCAATATTTGTTAAGTGCCTGCCCTGTACCTGGGATGAATTGAATCCCTGGAAATAACGGTGCTACATAAGACCAACATGATCTCTGCCCTTCCAAGGAATTTAAGTCCTTTAGGGGCTGTGGACAGATAGCATACAGATAAACAAAGAAATTTGAAGTACAACTGTTACTGCATCAGCATAATAAAATTAGGTAGTATCTATTTAGTGACTTAATGTACCAAGGAGCTCTGGTGGTGGTGGTGCAGTAGTTAAGTGCTCAGCTACAGACTGGAGCCCTGTATGGGGTGGTTCTTTGTTATGTTGTATATCTGTGAATCAGAACTGACTATGGGGGAGCTCTGGTGGTCTAGTGGCAAGGCGCTGCAACTACAATCCCAGAGGCGCACGGTTCAAATCCACCAGATGCTCTGCCGGGGAAGGAGGGACAATTTCCTCCTGTACCAGTCAGATCTGATTTGACGGTACACGCACACAAAAATAAAAAAAAAAAATTTAAAAAAAAAAAAAAAAGAACTGACTCTGACAGTTGGTTTTTCTGTGTGCCAAGTGCTTCCTAAGAACTCCACTTATGTGGATTATCATTTAGTCTTTTTTTTTCCAAAGTAATAAAGATAGACTTATTAGAATGTCTCCAAAGATAGGATGTACCTTCTTCCTTGGGAAGGAAATATGGAAGAGGCTACCATTTAGTCTTGACACCATCATTTTGATCTGTTGCCGTAGAGTTGGAACTGACAGCTGACCCTCCAGCAGGTTTTTGGAGGCTATAAATTACATGAGAGGAGATTGCTGTCTTTTTCCTGCAGAGCAGCTGGTGGATTTGAACTGAGTGCCTTTTGAGTTTGCAGTACATCTCCTTACCACTAGTCCCCCAGAGTTCCCTACATTATGACCTAGGAAGTATTAATATTTTAAAGATGAGGAAATGGACTCAGAGAAGAAATGTCTAAATTGCATGGCTAATGCATCAGGGAACAGGAACTTGGCCCTAAACCAACCTTGTATTGTTTTACCTGCTTATTTGTCTTTACGAACTTGGGCATTTCTTGTGGGCAGGGACCACATTATCCATCTTTTTGCATCCTCAGCTGCTAGTGAAGAGCCCGCAATTAGTCGTTTTCAGTTAAATACTAAGAAAATTAAACTGTCGCGGACTTTCGTTCATAGGGTCAGTATGAGTTGCCTACGACTTGACAGCACTTAACAACAACAACAAGCAAATTAAAGGCATTCAGTATTTGAATGTCTTCTGTGTACTGTGCTAGATTTTAGGACAGTCCAGGTGAGCAAGATGGTGGCTCTGACCCTGTTTTCTGGAATCTAAAACCTACTGGCAACTACTGTAAAGAAATTAATGAAATTATATCAAATTGTGGCAATAGCTCTGCTGGCATAGTCCATAGCGAGCTGTACCGCTAAATCAAAGGTGGTGCCTTTTTAGGGGTTTAAATCTACCACTGGCTCCCTGGGAGAAAGATGGACATTCTCCTCCTGTGCAGTTTATAACCTCAGACAACCTGCTGGAAAGTCAGCTATGAGCTATAAAGAAGGGGGAGGGCGGTCAGTTCACTGTTAGTTCACGAGTCTTAGTGTGTAAGTAGTTGTGCTGCTAGCCAAGGTGGGCAAATTGACTAGCTGGCCCAAAGAAGAAAGATGAGCAGTCTGCTTCTGTTCAGTTCTTTGCAGCCTGAGTCAGTTCTATCTTGATAGCCAAAACCAAAACTACAGATACAAGAGACTAACTTGGGAGGCCCCCATTTTCTCTGGGTAATCAGAGAAGACTGACTTGAGCAGGATAGCTTAAGCTGAAACTTGCTAAGTGAAGAGTAAATTAAGCAAGAAGAGAAAAGGAATGGGAGTGGAAAGGAAGATCTTTTCCGCAGGTTCAGAGATGATGGTGGGTGAGAACTGAAGAGTGATTGTAGCATGCTAGAAATCTCACAAAGCTCTGAGTCCTTGGCTAAAGCCGCTTGCCCCCGGGAAAATTAGAGATTAGTTGTGTGATCTGTAAAATGTCGATAATGATAGCCCCTCAAAGGGTTGTTGTGTGGATTAAATAAGAGAAAAATAGACCCTGTGGTTTGATGTTTGGTTGTGAGTTGTGTTTTTTTTTAATTTGTTGTTTTACATACTGCTGAATTTCAGTTAGGCAAAGCTAACTAACTATTCTCCACACATGGAAACGTAATAAAGTGCTAGGGTGTAAAAATCTAGATGTATTGTTTCAACAAAGAAAATCAAAGAGTAGGGGTACTTTGCTTTCTTTGAGGAGAAAGGAATAATTTTGTAAAAATGTTTCTGTTTAGAGAAGAACTCTCTAAATGAGATTTATTTTTTTTAAAAAAACCCCAAGTGCATGCCCAAGCATTATTTGGCGTTTTAGCATTTTGAGCCTGTATTCTTCCCTTACAGCCATGTGCATTTTTGTAAGGTATTGTGGAAATGGTAGGGTCTTTCTGATGAGTGATAATTAAAAATTTTTGCCAATAATTTCAGGCTGCCTCCTAAAAGTTTTCAAAACATATTATATACTATAGACTCATCAAGTTGATTCTGCCTTGAGAACTGCTCCTGCATTGGGTTTTTGAGGCTATACAGCTTTATGGATGCAAACTGCCTCAGAGTGGATAGTGGATTTGAACTGTGAGCGTTTTGGTTAGCAGTCCAGCACTTAATGACTACACTGTCAAGACTCCTTTAAAACACTGTTGAATACAATAAAGAGCAGACTTTTTGAATAGGTAAAAATAGGATGATATTTGGGTTCATAAGCATGACAAGTTACAGAGACAGGGATAAACCAAGAGACTGATATAAGAAAAACAGCTGTGTCAAGTTTTGCTTTAAACAGTGTCCAGGAACCAGATTGCACATGTCATCAGAAGATGTAATCGAACCTAGTAAAAGAAGCGGTGAATTGGACAGAGAGTGGCATGTTAATGCAATGTTAAACAACAAGGCCTGAATTAAATTGCTATTTTAGGTTTGGGTGGGACCTTCACATTTAAAATATTGCCGTTTTACTCTGTGATTTAGGTCTGTTGGGTTCCAGTAAAGAGTAGGTGGTAACACTGGCTTTGAAGAATAATATAAAACTGCAGGAAGAGCCAGGGCATACCAATTTGTTTTTCAATCTATTTTATTTCAGTTCAAAGCATCATTGCAGACGGGCATCCCAGGAAAACAAGCCACACTTTGGCAATCCTCAGCTGCTTTTGGAGATTGAGGAAGACTGAGTATAACCAGAGTGTGGCTTGTTTACTTGGACTGTCTGTCTGCAATAATGCTTTGAACTGAAATAAAATAGATTGAAAAACAAATTGGTATGCCCTGTTGCCTCATACTGAGTATTTACATTACCTTTCTGGAGTACTGCCTGTACCAGCACCCTGGGGGAAGGCGGTGACCCCTCAGCCTCTTTCAACTCTTCAAGAGAGCGAATGCTTTGATTTTTGCAAGGAAATTGAATTGGGATATATGGTTTCTGGATCTCCAATAGCCTGCCTTCTAAAGCCATCATCTTGATAATGTAGAAGAAGCAAACCAGTAACCACACAGAGGAAAGAATTAAATATTAAGGGCATTTAAAGTCAGAGATGGGATTGCCACTTTCTTTAAGTCATGCGAATGGTGCAGTTTCATTTGCAGAGAGCGCACGTGTTTGAGACTCTGCAGCCCTCAAGGGAGAGAAGGGTAGAGAAAAAGCCAGCTTTTGCTACGTTTCCCTCGGTTGCTGAGCTCCAAATCCTCAAAATCATGACACCAATGATTTCCTTTCCTTTGATAAATGAAATACATTTTAGCTGTTGCTAGTAAGGCCAGGATTGTTCATCTGGGATAAATTTTTTTGAGTTGCGAGAGTCCATGAATCCTGTGATGCTGGCCTGCAAAATTGTGCGAAGGTCATTTTTCATGGGGGAAGAGCACAATACTTTATTCAAATCACAGAGACTTTCTTGACCCTCAAAAGCAAGCATTACATATGTCCCATGAACTGTAGTTGTGATAAAAATCCCCCCAAACCAGTTATTTTCCACTGCTCTGTGACCTTGACCTTGGAGTTTTGAAAGCGGTCAAGCATCCTTGAATGTTTGTGTATAGTATTGCCAGCTATCCAATGGAGGACTTAAGAAATACCCTAGATATTATTGTCATGATTTTGTTGAATGTTTTATGTAAGATGGTAAAATGGCGTTTGTATTGTCTTGACATTGCCAGCAGACACCTTCTTATTCTGGCAGGTAAAGAGTAGTAGCCCAGCTGGGCACAAGGTGGAATTTGCAGGTGGAATCAGTGCCTCAGATTTCAGAACTCAAAAACTCAAATTTATTTCTGTGGAGTAAGAACCAAATCACAGAGCTCACCCTCCACCAGGTTTTCAGGAGGCTGTAAATAACATGCAAGGGGGTTGCCCATCTTTCTCCCTGGGAGCTGCTGATGGACTTGAATCAGCAGAGAAGCACTGCCTTTTGGGTCAGCAGCACAAACTCTGCAAACTTACCCATCAGGAAAGTAGGGTTAAAAGTGAAGGAGGAAAAAGAGAGGGAATAGATTCAGGGAAGTAGGGATAGAGGAGTAAAGAGATGATTCCTCTCATTTATCCAGGAGGTCCTCTGTGCCTGTGAAGGTAAAGAGCCTCCATTATGATACCAGCGTATCTCTGAATTTATCTAATGCTTTGTTGTTGGTAGCTCAGACTTATGCAGACTCTCTCTCTCTACACAATGGAAGGAAACATTGCCTGGTCCTTAGCCACTGACAAGAGTGGTTTCACATTGAACTGTTGTGATTCCTGGGATTTTCCAGCAACAGATTGCTAGTCCTTTCTTCTTAGCCTTAGTCTGGAAACTCTGCTGCAACTTGTTCAGCATCAGAGGCACATGAAGCTCCACTGACAGAAGATCAGCATGAGGTGCATTGACCAGGAATCAAACCCGTGCCTCACATGTGCAAAGAGAGACAGACCTCCACCATTGAACCACCGACACCCTCTCTCTCTAATACTTTTGTTGTATGTTTTGAGTTGATTCCACCTAATAGACCCCCTGTAGGACAGAATCTGTAAAGCAGTGGAGTGCCAGCTGGTCTCCATTAACCCCACAGAGTAGAAGAATCCCCATCAGGAACTTCAACAGTCAGACATTCCCTGCATTCCTGCTCCTGCTTCTATCGATTCTGACATCAGCCACTCCCTCTCCTCCCACAGCTCTGGGTGTTCTACTCTTCCCTGCCATCGAGTCGGTTCCAAGGCATCAGGGGCTGTACATCACATGGGAGGGGATTGCTCACCTTTCCTCCTTGGAGCTGCTGGTAGGTTTGCATCACCAGAGGTGCACTACATTGAGTTAAGAGCAAACTCCCTATGGTCTCCCCACCAGAGCTCCCTACTCTGCTACTTGGCCTGCTGATTGATTTCAGTGGCTGCAGAGAACTCACAGACAATACTCACGATTGTGGGGTTTATTATGGTCATAAGAAATACTCAGGATAACAAGTCTTCAGTCAGGACAGTTTCTTCTCAGGCAGACCTCTCTCTGGCCCTTGGCCTCTCAGCCGTGGACTCTCACCAAAGGGACAAGCGTTACAAAGTGAAGGGTGAGTGTCAACAAAGCTTTCTTAGTTCTGCCGGTTATGAACCCCCACCACACATCCGTCAGTATAAGTCTAGACCAAGGTACTTGCTGTGGCTTCATGGAACAGCAGATCTAGCTCAGCTCTCACATTGCTTTCTGTTTGCTGCGTCTGTGGCCACTGCTGCTGCCTAGTCTGCAGTGTCCCATTCTCACTCCATTTTGCACAGGCCCAAAGGATGATATGCACACTCTGTTTCTTGATGGTACTGAGATTCATGGTTTTTGCCCCAGGCCTGATCAGTTTGAAGTCTAGCTGGTTGATAAACTGACCAATCCCTTTGTTAGTAGTCTAGATACCTTATTTGGGTGTCTCCACACAAGAGATTTATTTATAATGCCTGCTTGCTTTATTAGGGAACTCTGGTGGTCTCCTGGTCAGCAGCTGTGCTGTCAACCCAAAGGTATGCAGTTTGAAGCCACCGGCTTCTCTGCCTGAGAAGGATGGACAGTCTCCTCCCATGTGATTTACAGCCTCTGATACTATGCGTTGTTTGGGCTCAACAGCACATACCAGCAACATTTACATTATTAGCAAGCTGTTCAGTTCTCTTTCCTCCCTGCCTCATTCATTCACCCACTCACACACTGCTGTTGAGTCAGGCCCCATTCATAGCCGACTCTCCATCAATTATCTAAGATCGTAAATCATAAAGGAAGAAACTACCTCTCTCTTCTCCCACAGAGCAAATGGTGAATTCAGACAGCTGGAGAAATACAGCCTTTGAGTTAGCAGCACAGCTCTGTGGACTATACCATGAGAGCTCCATTGGCGGGCTACCATCCCCTTAGAGGGCTAGACATCTCACTGCTGCGTGCTGTGCGGTGGAAGTCAAAGTTAATGTCTTTTCTCCTGCAGAATAGTTGGTGGGTTAGCAGCCATGGTGTTTGTTGTTGTTTTTGTTATGTACCATTGAGTCAGAAGCAACCCATAGCTGACCCTCCAGTGGGTTTTCAGAGGCAATAAATTGCACAGGAGGAGACTGCCTATCTTTCTCCCCTGGAGCAGCTGGTGGATTTGAACTGTGTGCCTGTGGTTTGGTGGTGCAGCTCCTTAGCACTAAGCTAGCTCTCACTAACAGCCACTAGGACCCTCTGAAAAAATCTGTTCATAAATACAATTTCTGCTTTTATTAGTGCTAGGAAGGAAGGAAGGAAGGAAGGAAGGAAGGAAGGAAGGAAATAACCTTTAAATCTTGGAGCCTTAATAAAAATCTTATGTAGGCTAGATATTTGGCCAATGCAGTATTTAAAAACATTTAAAAAATTAGTTGTTTATTTTTAAACATTAGAGAGTTTGCCTAAAAATTTCAGATTTCCAGCTTTTCTTGAAAACTTGAAAGTCTTGCTTACCCCATTAAGGCAGAGCCAAATCAATTGCTATCTGTTTTTAGGTTTTCTAAGTGTTACTCCTTTGCCTCGTTTTTCTGACTCCCCTGGAAGCATATGCGTGTGTGATCTCTGCACAGGGTCCTGGTTTGGGCACCAGACCAAACAATAGAGGATACTTTGTGAAAGGAAAGACCCTAAAAAGATGAGGGCAATTTAAAAGAAATGATTGCAAGTATAAATAATGTTGTTGTTGGGTGCCACTGAGTATGACCCATAGTGACCCTATGATGAACAGATTTGAGCCCTGTCCTATCCTGTACCATCCTCACACTTCCTGACACATTGGTGCCCATTGTGACAGTCACTGTGTCATTCCACCTAGTTGAAGGTCTTTCTCTCCTTTGCTGGTCCTCTGCCTTTCCAAGCATCATGTCCCTTTCCAAGGAATAGCGTCTCTTAGCAACATACCCAAAGTATGTGAAGTGAAGTGTTATCATCTTTGCCTCCAAGGAGCACTCTGCACAGGAGCCATACTAATCTTCTCTGTATCATTCCAATTTTATTTTCTTTTTTTTATCATTCCAGTTTTAGAATATGTGCTGCCTAAGCGAGCACATCAAGGAGCACTCTTGTTGCACTTTCTCTGAGATGTATTTGTTCTTTTGGCTGTCCATGTGATATTCAGTATTCTGATCCAACACCACAGATCAAAGGCATCAATTCTTCTGTCATCCTTATTCATTGTCCAGCTCTTAAATGCATAATATGTGATCGGAAAGCCTAGGCTTTAATCAAATGCACCTTAGTCCTCAAACTGACATCATTACCCTTAAATAATTTGGAGAGGTCCCTGATTGCAGACTTTCCCTCTACAATACATCCCCTGATTTGCTGACTGCTGATTCCAAGGGTGTTGATTGTGAATCCAAGTAAGTTAAAGTGGTTGACAGTTAAATGATTTCTTTTCTCCATCTATCATGATGTTACCTATCTGTCCATTAGTAAGCATTTTTGTTTTTTTGATATTGAGATGCAATCCATATTGAAAGCTGTATTTCTTGATCTTCTTCAACAAGTGCTTTAAGTCCTCACTTTCAGCAAGCAAGGTTATGTCATCTGCATAATGCACGTTATTGATGAGTCTTCTTCTGATCTTGATCCACATTCTTTTTCAGAGAGTCCAACTCTTTGAAAAATAAGCATGTAGAGAGAACACAGCATTTATACATTCCCTTCATAATTTTAATCTGTGTCGTCTTCCCTTTCTCTATTCACACAATAGCCTCTTCGGCTAGTTATAGATATCGTATGCGCACAATTAAGTATTGTTGGGTTCCTATTCTTCTCAGTGTTAGCCATAATTTGTTATGATCCACACAGTTTGAAGCATTGAACTCTAATGATTGTAGACCAGATGAGTTGTGGGATGACATCAAGGATATCATCTATGAAGAAAGCGAAAGGTAGAGGAGAAAGAAAAATCTAAAATGGATGTCAGAAGAGACTCTGAAAATTTCATTAGTGTGTCGAGAAGCCAAAATAAAGGGGGGAACATGATGAAGTAAAAGAGCTAAACAGAAGATTTCAAAGGGCAGCTCGAGAAGACAAAGTATTATAATGGAATGTGCGGAGCTGGAATTGGATAATAAGGGAAGAACGTGCTCTACATTTCTCAAGCTGAGAGAACTAAAAAACAAGTTTAAGCCTCAAATCACAATATTGAAAGATGCTATGGGCAACGTATTGAATGATCTGTTTTTGTTGTTATGTTTCAAATCACCTGTGACTCAGAGGGACCCTATGTACAGCAACTCTGAACCGTTTACTGTTCTGAGCCCATGATTCCAACACACCAAACCTCATTTCCTCAGTTACTATATCAATCCATCTCTTCCGCATTCTTCCTCTCCTGTGCTGTCCTTTAACCCTTCGAAGCATGATGTCCTTTTTCCAAGTACCAGTCTCTCCTGGCAGCATGCCCACATTATGAGACAGAGCTTCAAAATCCTAGCCTCTAAGGAAAAACTTGGTTTCATCTTCTCCAAGACAGACTTATTTGTATTATTGGCTGTCCATGATATGTTCAAGACTCTTCTCCAACACCACAACTTGAAGGCATTGATTCTTCTGTCATCCTTAGACATTAGGATACCGTCTCTTAGTCTTAGTCCAGCTCTCTGATGCATGGCAAGTAATTGCAAAAACCGTCATCTAGATCAAAAGAAGGAAGCTAGATTCCATACCAAAAAGAACTAATTGACATGGAAAAATTTCAGGAAGTACCATATGAACTGGAGCTAATGGTAATGAAGGATGAAATTGAAGCTGCACTGAAGGCATTGGCAAAAAATAAGGCCCCAGGAATTAATGGGATACAAGTTGACTTGTTTCAGTTAACAAATGTAGCCCTGGATGCGCTCACCAGTCTATGCCAGGAAATTTGGAGGCCAGCTGTCTGGTTGGAGGAGGTCCATATTTTTTTCTATTACCAAGAAAGATGATCCAACAGAATGTGGAAACCATTAAACAATGCCATTAATACCACATGCAAGCAAAATACTGCAGAAGATGATTTAAAAATGGCTAGAATAGTACATAGGGAGGGAACTGTCAGAAGCTCAAGCCAGATTTTAGAAGAGGCTGTGGCACCAGGGATATCACTGCTGATGTCAGATGGATCTTGGCTGAAAGTATAAAGTACCAGAAGAATGTCTGGTTTTGGTTTATTGACTATGCATAGACATTTTACTGTGTGAATCATAACAACTGATGGCTAACACTGAGAAGAATAATATAAATAATAGGCTTCAAATATTGTTTATTTAAATGTGTGTGTTTGTCAATAAGAGAAACTGGTGGTGAAGTAGTTCAATAACTTGGCCTTTAATGAAAGATTGGTGGTTTCAATCCATTAATCACTCTACGAGAGAAAAATGTTACAGTCTGCTTTTATAAAATTTTATCATCTATGGGGCAGTTTTCCTTTGCCCTATAGTGGGTTTGGGTGTTAGGAAATAAAAAGAATCATTCACCTGCTTCTCACTTAGACTGTCATGTTGCTGACATTTTATAATTACAACCATAATACATGGTTGACTGTTTGGATTATTTTGCACATTTATGACATATGTCTGCTAGTAATGAATGTCAAGGGATAAGACAAGAGTAATGCTGGCTGTGATGGTTAAGGTTATGTGTCATCTTGACTGGGCTAGGATTCTCACTGGCTTGACATTTATGTCATGATGTAATTTGGCAGTTATGTAATGATGTAGTCATCTTCCATTTTTGCATGATACTGATTTTTCCCAAAACAATCGGGTCTTTGGAACCTAACCATGTTGGGGTATCTGTTTCTATTTCTGATTTTAAGAGAATATTGCAAGTAGTAATCTAACCTAATAGTTTTATTTGTTTCCCAACTTTGGATTTTCCTTCTTGATTCCTTTAGCAAAGATCCCACTAACTTTGGAAGATGATGGCAATGCTGTTGGTAGCTGGGAACTTGCCATCTTCTATCTGGCAGTTTCTCTTCCAGCCAATTTGCTGACTTCTTCTAGTCTTGCTAGATGACCCTACAGAGTGGTCAAAAGCAGAAACATGGGAGTTGTTCCATATTCTTCCCCTACTTTCAGCCACCCTCTCTTTACTCCCAGGGGCACACATTAAGTTAGTTTCCAGACTTTTTCTATATAATTACACTCCATATTTTTCCCTGCGTTAAAGCTATGCTTTAATTTCTTGGCCTGGATTATTGCAACAGCCTTCTAGCTGATCAGCTGGCTCCTACTTTATTCCTCTCTGATCCATTTGGTATGCTGTAGCCAAGGATCTTTATAAGGCACAGATCGGAACCTGTCATTCTCTTGCATTAAACTCTTTGTTGGCTTTCCTGCCCTCGGGACAGTGCAGTTCTTGGCTTGACATGTCCTACCCTCAAGCTCTACCTGTCACTGCTCATCTCTGAGTGCTATCTGTACTCTCCTCCCCTTTCTGCTTGGACACCAGTCACACACTGTCTGAGCCATGGAACTTCTGTCCTTCTGGGGGTCAGGGGGGGTTTCAGGGCTGCTCAGGTTTCTCCTGCATACCCTCCCAAAATTTTGGATGTTCACCAATATGATAGATAAAAAATAGAATTTCAATAGAGTTTCATTTTTCTCTTTTCGTGTGATAAAGGCTATATCTCTGAAAAACAATGTATTCAAATTTTGTAAATAAACTAGTATAAGGGGAAAAGAGGGTATATTTGATCATTGTGTGTGCAGTAAGTTGCAAAAATACTTTTTCCAGTTTGTCATCTGTTTGTACATATCATTTTACTACTGTACACAATTTTTATGCCTTTATTTAGGTATAATCATGTTCATCAGTTTTACTTTGTACTGCTTTGTATTTTGGGTCATGATTAGGACATTTTCCCCCCTACTATCAGTTTTTGAGAAATAGACTCAAGTTTTCTTGTATGTATGTGGTTTTGCCTTTAAAAAAAAAAAGAAGAGTCTTATCCTTTGAGATTTATCTTGGCATTTGATTTGAAGAGGATCCAATTTTATCTTTTTCCAAATGACCAGCCAGGTGTCCCCACATTGTTCATTGAAAACTTATCTTTTCTCCACTGATATGAGCTGCTGTCTTTATCGAATATTAAGCTTGTACGGGACGCGGTTTCTTACTGTTTAGCGCTGGTTTCTGTTTGGTTCCATTGGTCTGATTGTCAGTTCATATGCCGTTACTAAACTATCTCAATTTTAGAGGCTTTACAATTTAACATCTGGAGGGACCAATTCTTTCATATTGCTCTTTCTCTGGGGGTTCTTGGCTGGCTTTGCTTATTTATTCTGCCATATGGAATTTATAATCCCTTTGTCTAGTTTCAGAGGGAAATATTTTGTTGAAAATATTATTGAGATTATGTTAAATTTATAAATTAATTTAGGGAAAGCTGACATCTTTATGACATTGAATCTTCCTATCCAAGGATCATAATGCACATTCCCATTTATTGAAGACTTACTTTTATGACTTTTTGCCAAAGTGCTTTATAGTTTTCCGTATATAAATTTTGTTTATTTCTCTTTAAGTTTGTTAGACCTTCATATTTTTTTAAAAAAAATCATTTTAGACTATCTCTAGAACTCCTCAGAGTTACAAATACTCAATATTTTTTTCCTATATGAACTGAAGTGGTTCACTGACCACTAGTGCCCATCCCAAATCCATCTCATTGTTTTGTTCGTTTAAACTCATTCAAAATCTGTCTGTCTCTCTTCCCTTCCCAGCCTTAGTATCTCACACTGCTTCCTGCACACAGTGGGCAGTAGCTGTTTGGTAAATGGATGAACCTAGCAGAAAGAGGAAAAGGAAAGCAAGTGAAAGAGCATCAAGATCTATACTTGAAAGATTGTCCTTGTACAGATGGCCAGCTGTTCTTAAGTCTGTTGGCATTAATGTACTGATTTGTAGTACATTGTCCTCTTCTTTTTTTACACCAACCCAGAACTTAAGGGAAAAAAAACCAACCAAACAAACAAACCCCAAAAAACCCCACAACAAACCAGAAACAAACAAATAAACAAACAAACAAAAGAGCACAGGTAGTAGTAAGAATAGCATCATGAACTCCCACGTACATGTTAACTCCATTTTACACTTGATAAAACAGCTTTTGAAAAGTAAAGTAATTCAAAGTTTAAAGCCAAAGTCAGATTTAATTTTCAACTCTTTACTAAGGTTAGGTGTTTCAGCTTAAAGTTCTGAATTCACATGAGCCCTGGTGACATAGTACATTAGGTGCTGGGCTGCTAACTGAAAGGTGGCTGGTTTGAATCCACCAGCTGCTCCATAGGAGGAAGATTGGCAGTCTCTTCCTAAAAAGACTTACAGCCTCAAAAAAGACTATGGAGAGTCTCTTTGAGTTGGTAGCCTTTCAGCCACAATAGGTGTGGGTTTCAGTTTAAACATTACATTGCTAACCGAAGGTTAGCAGTTCAAATCCACCAAGTGGCTCTGTGGGGCGATAAGTCAGCTTCTTCTCCTAAGTATTTACAGTCTCAGAAACTCTTGGGAACATTTCTGCCTTGCCCAATAAGGCCACTGTGAGTGTGAATCAACTTGATGGTAGTGAGTTTTTCCTCTTAATTAATTATCCACAGTATCTTCTCTCAATTCATTCCCGTCTCTCTTGTATCCTGTTTCCTCTTCCTCTTCGTTTTTCTTCTGGTTCTCTAGGTTTGTTAGTGCAATCGCACATGTTAGTTAATTTTTATAGGCAAGCCACTGATTTGAGTATGCAGCTCCAAACTTAGGACCCTAGTAGAAACAAATTTAAAGGCAATAGCAATGAGCTTTGCTTCATTTAGTCCCCAGATTGCAGGGCACTGTGACTATTGCACGTGCTCTGAAGCCCCGACTCTCATTAATTTGACCATCCTAGACACAGGCTGTTCATTGGGCTGCTGTTCTGCTGTCAGCTGCCCTCAGTTCATCAGGTGAAACCGAGGGGAGACTTTCTAAGGTCAAAGTCCAAGATAGCAGAATAATTGGCCCCTAAGGTACTGCATTTTTTTTCTCCCCCTAGGCTGCAAAATGTTGAGGACAAAATTTTTCATGTTTTCCTTTGAAGATTTTTTGAGCAAATCCTATGGAATCCTGTAGGTTCTTTCTCAAAGCTAAAGCAATCTAGACATTATTATTCTCTTCCACATTTTATTTTTGTTTTTGTTGTCATTAGCTGTTCTTTAAAAACAACAATTTGTTTACCATCTATCTTTTCATTATCTCTGAGCCAAGAGAGGAGGGGAAAAAACTTGGGGAAGACTCTAAGATTAAGAGCTTTGTTGCTCTTTTAATTCTCAAGCTTGGGCAGTATAACTTCCTGGTAAAGATTCCGGCTCCAGAGCAAGACAGCATGGGTTCATTTACTGACTCGACCACTCACTGGCTTTGTGATTTGGGGCAAGTCATTTAATCTCTCTAGGCATCCACTTCCTCAGTTGAAAGTGGATTAATAATAGTAACCACCTCACAGGTCTTGCTAAATTATGTAAGGCTGTCCATATAAAGTTCACGACATAGTGCCTGGTACAGAATAAATGTTCAATAATGTTAGCTAAAGTCATTAGATTGCCCTTCCAAACTGTCTTTCCTTTCCTTTTCCCAACATGTTTTCCTTTTGCTTTTCATTTAGATGTAAGTCTAAGACATAGGTAATGGAAAGAGTCCCATTTTGGTCATCGGTGAGCTGGAAGATCTTCAATTACCTTACTTCTTAAGGCTTTTATTTCCTCATTATGAAATGTGGCAGTTGGACCAGGGGACTTCAGAAGTTCTTTGTACCTCCCAGCCCTCAGTGAGTCTAAGGTTTTGTGTGAAATCTCTCAGACTATGTAGCCCAGTATTCTGTGTTGTGAGAAGCCGAATCCTCCCCAATTTCTCTCCTTTTCCTTACTGATTCCCATCCCACACCAGCTGTATGAAACTAGCCATGTGGTTGCCTTTGATTTTTAAAAATTCTTTTTTAAAAAATTATGTAATATTTGACATATATAAAAGATGCATATGTAGCTTATGTAAGTAATGAGGACGAGTGGTAAAAATGCATTTGGAACGGCTCATCCAACATATAAGACAAATATTTTGGTAGGATTGTTTCCATGCTTCCATTTCTGAAGGCACAAAGGAAGCCAGCCTGCTCCAGTCACGTGAAATCCGATTCCCAGCAGCCTTCTAGGACAGTAGATCTGCCCGACAAAATTTCCAAAGCAGTAAATCTTTACAGAAGCAAACTGCCACGTCTTTCTTCTGCAGAATGGCTAGTGTGTTTAACTGCCCACCTTTCAAGCTCTTAACAACTACACACCTGGGGCTCTCTCTGGAAGCAGTATGGCATAATGTTGCCCTTGTTGTTGTTGTTGTGTTGTCTCGAGTCGTTTGCGACTCATAGTGACCCTATGTACAACAGCCCTAAAACCTGCTCTATCCTGTGCCAGTCACATTGCCTCTGACACACCCATGCCGATTACCCCACTCACTGAATCAATCTACCTTATAGAGGGTCTTCCCCTCCTGCGTCGTCCCTCCACCCTACCAAGCATGATGTCCCTCTCCAAGGACCTGGCTCTCCTTACAACATATTCAAAGTATATCAGACAAAGCCCCAGAATCCTTGCCTCCAAGGAGTAGCCTGGTTTAACCCTCTCCAGGATGAATCTGTTTGTTTTCTTGGCAGTCCAGGGTGCATTCAATACTATTCTCCAGCACCACAGCTCAAAGGCATCAATTTCTCCTTCTATCCTCCCTAGTCATTGCCCAACTCTCTGATGTATAACAAGTGATTGCAAAGACCGTGGCCTGTATCAGGCGCACCTTAGTCTCCAGAGAGACACCGTTGCTCTTGAGTACTTTAGAGAGGTCCCTAACAGCAGACTTTCCCATCGCGATACGCTTCTTGATTTCCTGGCTGCTGGTGCCAAGAGTGTTGACTGTGGAGCCGAGCAAACTGAAGTTGTGAACAATCTCAGTCTCTTCACCATCCATCCTGATGCTACCAATTGATCCAGTGGTGAGAATCTTTGTCTTCTTGACATTGAGCCTCAGTCTATACTGAAGGCTGCAGTCCTTGACCCTCTGTAGCAAGTGCATGAGGTCCTCCTCAGTTTTGGCAAGCAGGGTTGTTGTGTCACCTGCATAACGCAGATTGTTAATAGATCTTCCACCAATCCTGATGCCACATTTCTCCTCATAGAGCCCAGCCTCTCGGATAATCTGCTCTGCAAACAGGTTGAAAAGGTATGGAGATAGGACACATCCCTGGCATACAACCTTCCCAATTTTGAACCATGCGGTGTTACCCTGCTCTGTTCTGATGACTGCCTCGTGGTCCAAGTATAGGTCTTACATTAGCACGATTAAATGTTCTGGGATTCCTATGTTGCCCTTACGTACTGTCAAATCAGAATCAACACATGGCTGACCCTTCAGTGGGGTTTTCGAGATTCAAACCTCCTGCCTTTGGACTGACAGTGTAATGATAGTTTGTTATTGTTAATGAATATTTGTAACTTTGTGAGCACTGTTCTTCATTATCAACTCATTTACATGCAATGTCTTATTTAATACTTGCAGCTGCCCGTTAGGCAATCAGTATTATTTCCCCTTTTTACACACGAGGGAGCCGAAGCCCAGAGAGTTCAGAAACTTCTCGAAAGTCAAACGCTAGCCAGAAAGACAGGACTGGGATTCAAACTCTGAGCTGTCAGTCCCTGGAGCCTGTGTGTGAACCTTTACTGCTAAGCATCAGCCTCTGGAGTCACAACGCCTGATTTGATATTCTTTTGTTGCCAGAGTTCTTTTGTGTTTTACATTAAACAGATATCTTTGAATCATGGATTTGCTACTATGTTAATGTGCAGTCCAGTTTTATTCCCTGTTGAAGAAAAGTATATTCTGATAATTAAGTGGGTTGAAAACTCAGATATCATCCGTGTTTTTAGGTCAGAGTAAAATGCCTATCAGTACCAGTGACAAAGTCAAGGGTCCTTTTTAACATCTAAGAGGTGGGATTTGAAAGCTCTGAAGTGATGATTGCTTGTAGAGACTCTTGACGGCAGAATGGGAGAGTCGGCATTAGGTATAATGCAGTCACAATCCCCAGTCACTCATTAGACGACTGTGCTGCTCGGGAGATTTTGCAGTTTGGCCTGTGAAGTGTAATCTTGGGCTAACTCCTGGATCAGAGCAGCATGGCTGAGAAAGGCAGGGGAGAGGCGGACACGTCTCTCAAAGCTGCCTTCCATCACAAGAGCCTGTAAAAATTGCTTGGTCCTGTGAAATAGTCAGAAGAGGGCATAAGCAGTTTGTTATGCTGAACACTGACACTTTGCCTCATTGTATTTTACAGAACTATTTAAAAGAAGAGCTTCATTAGAAATGGACAGAATCTAGGGAAAGAAATTGGTTGAACTGAATGGGTATCATAGACTCATCAAGAATCTGGTGTCAGTTTTGAGATGTGGCATAAATTTAGCAGCGTAACTATGGATAGAAAAAGAGAATTGATGCCTTTGAGCTGTGGTGCTGGAGAAGAGTGTTGAATATATCATGGACTGCCAGGTTCATCTTAGGGTGAAACCGGGCGCTCCTTGGATGCAAGGATTCTGAGGCTTTGTCTGATGTGTTGCAAGGAGGGACTAGTCCTCGGAGAAGGGATGTCTTACTTGGGAGGATGGAGGGACAGTGCTAAAGAGGAAGACCCTCAATGAGATGGATTGACTCAGTGACTGGGCTAATGAGGGTAGGTGGGTCTTTAGGGCAGTGAAGGTAATGTTGGCTCAGGATAGAGCAGCATTCAGGGTTGTTGTACATAGGGTTGCTACAAGTTGCAAGATAACAACCTCAGCAACAACAACTATGGACAGACTGCAAACTCAATGCTGCCAAGTCAAGATCACCACCTAGTTTTCAGATTATAAATCATGTGGGTGGAGATTGCCCATCTTTCTCCTTCAGATCCACTAGCTGTTAACTGGTGGATTTGAACTGCTCACTTTCGTGTTGTCAGCACACCTCCCTACCCACTGGTCCACTAGAGCTCCCTACTTGGTATATTCTAAAATGGAAAGTGTTTAATAAGTGACTGGTATGTGGGAAAATAGCACTAGTTTTAGAGCCAGACAAATTTACCTAGATTTCTATTATTTTTTATTTAAGATTTCTATTCTTATAAAAATAATGTGTGAATGCTGTAGAAAGAATGGAGAACATAGAAATGCAAAAAAGAATTAAATCACCTTGTTGTTTTGTGCTATAATGCTAATTAAATATACGTATTATTAGCATATACATAGTTTTCTCTGTAAATACAGAGTTTGGAATGAGTATTTATACAGTCGTATGTTGGCGTGAGTTTATTGGTTTGAGGTGTTTTGTTTTCTCTTTTAGTATATTGACAGCTTTTCCTCACATTATTTTTAAAAATTTAGAAATTTTTTATTGAGCTATATAAATTTACATGTTATAAAATCTATCATATTAAAGTGTACAATCCACAAGACTAGGTGTAATCACTTTCTAATTCAATAGCATTTTTAAAAAAAAATATTTTATTAATTTAAATGAACATTTAAAGAGATTTTGGATTTTCATTCATTCATTGTTGCACTTTTTTCTTTACCCCTCCCCCCCAGTTCGCTCCTCTCTTTGAAAAGCAAAAGATAACTTCTTTGTTGGTATTCAATCCCCCCCGCCTCCACCCCTGGTCCCCCCCTCCCCAAATGCACTCCACTATGCAACCTTAATTCTGGATTCCTGTGATAATCATAATATGCTCGATAGCATTTTTTATCACTCCAGAAAGAAACTTAATAAGCACTGTGGGGCACTTTCACTCTGTCCTATAGGGTCACTGTAAGTCAGAATGAACCTTAAAGACAGTCAGTTTATACAGAGGAAGATCCATAGGTAGTGGAAAAATATGTGTCTAAATGAATATTCATGTATTTCTGACTAAATATGAATCTACTATTTCAAGGCCAAATTGAGAAATTATAGTACCGCAAGTATGTTATAAAAATACAAACACACAAACAAAAACCAAAAAGCTATCCTTTAAGCTTCTGTTTCCTCAGTCCTTGGCAGCTACTTACGTATGTGTTGGGTGCTGTTGAATTGACTATATAACTCATAGCAACCCTGTAAACAATAGTTTGAAACCCTGCCCTATCCTGCATTATCCTCGCAATCTCTATCATGGTCAGGTCCATTGTTGCAGTCCCTGTGCCCATCATTGAGAATCTTTTTCTCTTAAATGGACCCTCCTCTGTTTTTTCTAGCATGATGTCTTTTTCCAGGTACTGATGCCACTTAACAACATTCAAAGTATGTGAGATGAAGTTCCACCATCCTTGCCTTTAAGGAGGCTCCTGGTTGCACTTCCTCCAAGATAGATTTGTTTGTTCTTCTGAAAGTCCATGGCATCGTCAGTATTCTTCTGCCAATACCAGGATAGTTCAGAGGCATAGGGGCTTTTTGTTCTTTGTTGCCCAACTTTCAGATGCCTGGGAAGCAACTGAAAATACTATGGATTGGAACATATGTGCCTTAAGTTTTAAAGTGACATCTTTTGCTTGGGGAGGTCCTTGACAGCAGATTTGCCCAATACATATGTGTTCTTTGACTTCTTGACTGCTGCTACTGTGTTTAGTGTGGATCCAAGTAAAACTGCATCGTAGACAACTTCAGTCTTTTCTCCATCTATCTTGATGTCCTCTATTGGTCCAGTTGTGAGGGTTTTTGTTTTATGTTGAAGAGTAATCCATATTAAAGACTGTAATCTTTGATCTTCTTCAATAAGTTCTTTAAGTCTTACTCTCTGGAAGTGAGATTGAGTCATCTGCATAGGACCGGTTATTGATGAGTCTTCCTCTAATCCTAAAGTCATATTCTTCTTGATAGAATCCAACCTCTCAAATTATTTGCTCAGCATACATATTGAGTAGGTATACAAAAAGGATACAACCCTGAAATATACTTTTCCAATTTTAAATCATACAGTGTCTCGTCGTAGTGTTCAAAAAACTACTTCTTGATTTAACACAAAGTCTTCAAATGAGCACAATTAAGTGTGCTGGAGTTCCCATTTTCCTTGATGTTAACCATAATTTATCATGGTCCACACCATCAAATGTCTTTGTGTAGTCAATGAAACATGCATAAATATTTTGTTAGTATTTTCTGCTTTCAGTTAAGATCCATATGATACCAGCAATGATATCCCTAGTTCCATAGCTTTTCCTGAATCTAGCTTACATTTCTGGCAGTTCCCTGTCTCGGCAGTTTTTTAATTGTCTTTAGTAAGATTTTACTTAAGTGTGATATTAATGATGTTGTTCTCTTTTCCCACATTCTATTGGATTACCTTTTAAAAAAATGGGAACAAGTACAGATCTCTTCCAATTTTCTTGAGATAGACTAGTACATCCAGACTGCATCTGTTTTCTGAAGCACCTCAGTTTTGGTATTCCATCAATTCCTGGGGTTTATTTTTTGCCAGTGCCTTTGGCACAGCTTGAGTTTCTTTCAGTAGTAGTTCTTATTATATATTATTTCCTGAAATGATTGAATGTTTACCAGTTCTTTTTTTGGTACAATGGCTCTGTATTAATTTCATTGTTTTTTGATGTTTCTTGCATCATTCGCTATTTTACCTGTTGTTGTTGTTATATGCCATTGAGTTGTCTGCAACTCATAGTGAGCATATGCTCAATAGCCCTAAACTTTGTTCTATCCGGAGCCAATCTGTCTCTGACACAACTGCCGTATTGCCCCAGTAACTGTGTCAGTCCAGCTCATCCAGGGGTTTTCCTGTCCTTCATTGACCCTCCATCTTTCCAAGCATGATACTCTTCTCCAAGGACTGGTCCCTCCTGGCAACTTGCCTAAAGTATGTGATCTGAAGCTTCAAGTTCCTTGTCTCCAGAGAGCAAATTGGTTTCACCCTCTACAGGGCAGACTTATTTGTAGAATCCTTCAATATTGCAGCTTGAGGTATGAATATTTTTCTTCAGTTCTATAAACTTGGGAGATATTGAGCATGTTCTTCCTTTTTGGTTTTCTAACTGCACATTTAATTATAAATATTTTGCCTTGTCTTCTCAAGCTACACTTTGAAATCTTTTGTTCAGCTCTCTTATTTCATCATTTCTCCTTTTTGCTTTAGCTTTTCTGTGTTAAAGCTCAAGTTCAGAAAGTTCTTCTGACATCTGTTTTGCTCTTTTCTTTCTTTCCCAATCTTTCCAATGACCTTTTGCTTTCTTCATGTATGATGCCCTTGATACCATCCCACAATTTGTTTAGTCTTAGGTCATTAATGTTCTGTTCATCAAATCTGTTTTTGGGGTAGTTTTTAAACATAGATGGGATAAACTCAAGATCATATTTTCACTTTTCTGAACTTGTTTAATCTTCTTCAACTTCAATTTGTGGTTGTATGTGAGTAGTTGATGGTCTTTTGGATTGTTTTCACTTTTTGGCTATCATGAATAATACTCCTGTGAGCATTGTTGTAAAAAGTTTTGTGTGAACATATGTTTTCATTATGTACCTTGGAGCAAGATTACTGGGACATATGATAATTCTAAGTTTAACTTTTGAGGAACTGCCAAACTTCTACATTGGCTGTACCACTTTATATTCCCACAAACAATGTGGGAGGGTTCCAATTTCTCCTCCTCTAGTCAATACTTTTATTAATAGCCGTCCAAGGGGTATGAAGTGGCTTTGATTTACATTTTTTTCAGTAACCAGTCCTAGAGGGCATCTTTTCCTATGCTTCTTGGCCATTTGCACATTCTCACTAGCAAATGCTGTTACATAGGACAAGGATACTTCCATAAAGATTTATAGGCTTAGAAACCTTATGAGATAGTTCTAACCTGTCTTACATGGTCACTATACTTTAGAATTGACTTGATAGCAATGTTGTTGTTATGTGCCATTGAATCGCCTGTTACTTATAGCATTCCTATGCACAACAACCCTAAACCCTGCTCTATCCTGTTCCAATCTTACTGTCTCCAACACATCTATTCCCATTACCCCTGTCACTGAATCAATCCATCTCATCCAGGATCTTCCTCTCCTGCACTGTCCCTCCATCCTCCCAAGCATGACATCCCTCTCCAAGGACTGATCCTGCCTGCAGCATGTCCAAAGTATGTCAGATGAAGCTTCAGAATCCTTGCCTCCAAGGAGCAGCCTGGCTTCACCCTCTCCAGGATGAACTTGTTTGTTCTCCTAGCAGCCCATGGTATATTCAATACGCTTCTCCAGCATCCAAGCACAAAGGCATCAATTCACCTTCAGTCATCCCTAGTCATTGTCCAGCTCTCTGATGTATAGCAAGTAATTGCAAAAACCATGGCCTGTATTGGACACACCTTAGTCTCCAGACTGACATCATTGCTCTACAGTACTTAGGAGAGGTCTCTAACAGCAGACTTTCCCAATGCAACTTGTCTTTTAATATCCTGGCTGCTGGTACCAAGAGTGTTGATTGTAGAGCCAAGCAAACTGAAGCTGTCAACAATCTCAATCTCTTCACTGTCCATCATGATGCTGCCATTCAGCCCAGTGGTGAGAATCTTTCTTTTCTTGATGTTGAGCTTCAATCCACTTTGAAGGCTGCAGTCCTTGACCTTCTGCAGCAAGTGTTTCAGGTCCTCAGTTTCAGCGAGCAGGGCTGTGTCATCTGCATAATGCAGATTGTTGATGAGTGTTCCTCCAATCTGAGGCCACATTTCTCCTCATAGAGCCCAGCCTCCCAGATAATCTGTTCCTCATATAGACTGAAAAGATACGGAGATAGGACATATCCTTGGTGCACAATTTTTTTATTGTTTTATTGCTGAATTGTAAGAGTAGATATTCAACTCTTAGCCAATGCCAGCATAATTCAGAGATGTTGTGGGTTCCATTCCAAACTGTAGCAATAAAATGAGTGCACCAATAAAGTGAGCCATGTGTTTTTGTTTCCCAGTGTATACAAAAGTTATTTTACACTGCACTGTAAATGTGCATTATGAAACAGTCTGAAATATTATGAAAATGACCAAATATGACAAATATGATGTAGAGACTTGATGTGAGCACTTACTAGTGGAAAATGGTTTGGATTGGCTTGCTCGATACGGGGTTACTACAGTTTTCCA
This sequence comes from Elephantulus edwardii, assembly GCF_000299155.1. Lineage (NCBI taxonomy): Eukaryota > Metazoa > Chordata > Mammalia > Macroscelidea > Macroscelididae > Elephantulus > Elephantulus edwardii. Next base: position 8,859,162 of record NW_006399778.1, on the reverse strand, counting down.
ATTTATATTAAAAAAGACAGTATCTGTGAAGGTGAGTAAATTGTAGCATAATATAGCAAAATAGGTTTTGGTTATTGTTAGTAGGTGCTGTTGAGTTGGCACTGCCACCTAGCAGCCCTGTAAACAGAAGGAAACCTTGCCCACCAGCAGTTTTAAAATGTGTGCAGTTAATTTCTTGTTCCTTTCTCACACTTTGCTTGCTTACACTTCAATTTTTAATGGCTGTCATACACTCCATGTCTTTATTTATACCTTACTCACTTAACAACCTCATGTTGTTGTTGTGTACTGTGGAGTCGAACTGACCCATAGCTGACCCTCCACCCTCCAGAGAGTTTTCAGAGGCAGTTAATAGCACAGGAGTAGATTGCCCATCCTTCTCTCACGATCAGCTGGTGGCCTCGAACCACCAGATTTTAGGTGCAGCGCACCTTCTTGCCACTAGACCACCAGGGTTTCCTAACAACCTCATAGTAGGTATATATTTCTCATTTTCTATTTTCTTTTATGCCTTTATACTGTTGCTTGAATATAGTGCGTCCATAAACATAGCATTGTTGTTGTTGTTGATTGCCTTCAAGTTGAACACGACTCATAGTGACCCTATGAACAAAAGGCCTGAAGCCCCTCTACAACTATCAACATTTATCAAAGTTCGTAGAGTTTCCAGAGGCATGTTGTTTGAAGGAAGTGGATGTCATTCCTGCTTCCAAAAACATAGCATTACATGTTATTATTTCTGTAGGAATAGATTCTGTAGGAAGTGGATCTGAAGGACATGAACATTAATTAAAGAAAAAGAATATATACCCCCCAACAGTTTCTTATTCTTTATCTTATACTATAATTATACAAGGAATATGCAAACACAATATTCAAACAGTGCAGGTAAAGTATGCCTTCCCTCCAAAGTCTCATGTGTCTCTCCAAGGACAATTTTATAGCTCTAGATTAGCTGTACCAGATTATTTCCCAGAAAGATTTCACCAGTTTAAACTTCCATCAGCACTGCATGGGTACGTGTCTCATTTCTCCTTCTGCATTATTAATGTGCAAGTAGGAATTTTTCTAATAGTGGCAGCTAACACTTACTGAGCATTTACTGTTGACAGGCACTTTGCTGAAACTGTTTAGATGCAGTATCTCATTTCATCTTCACAGCTCATTTGTAAGGGCATTAAGGCTCATGGTGATTAAAGTGACTTGTCCAAGGTCACTGAGCAAATATTCAAATTAGGCGTCAGACATAAATTGTCAAATCAGAGGTCATGATCTAAAACACCTCTTTCCCAATTAAATAAAATTATTGAAAACTTTTTGTAATTTGGCTCAAAAGTGGCCTTACTGGTTTCTTAAAATGCCTTTTCTGAATTATCTGGGTTTTTCTTTACCTTTTTAAAATTGAATTAACGATGCTTCCTTTATTAATATATATGGTATTCTTTTCTAATGATACTACTAATTAAGTTTCATTTTTTGGTGAGAGTGTTCACTGATTGTCTTAGTTTACTGCTGTAAGAGAGATCTCACTAGTGGATGACTTTAATAAACACATTTATTCTGTAGGAGGGTACATTAATTCAGTGACCGGGGTAGTAGGGGTAGGTGTGTCAGAGACAGTGATATTGGCACAGGATAGGTCAGAGTTTAGGGCTGTTGTACATAAGGTCGCTATGAGTTGCAGGTGACTCGACAGCATATAACAATAACAACAAGGAGGCTAGAAGTCCAAGTTCAGAACACCAGCTCTAGAGGAAGGTCCTCTGTCTGTGGGTTTTAGAGGATAGTCTTCATTTCCTTCACTGTCTCTAGGCCCAGCACTCTCTGGAGACCTCTTTGTGTTCTGACCTTCTCTGATATAAAGGAGTTTCATCATGCAAGAACCTAGGTCCAAAAACTCACATTTGACTCCTGGCTAACTTTTTTGTATACTCTGTTCTTCTGTTTTATATTCATTGATATGTTCTTGTTAAATGTCATTGAGTCAAAACCAACTGTAGCTGACCCTCCAAGCTGATTTTCATAGGCTTTAAAACACATGAGAAGAGATTGTGCCTCTTTTCCTGCAAAGCAGCCAGTGCATTACAACTACATGCCTTTGGGTTGGCAGCACAACTCTTCACCACTAGACCACCTGAGCTCCTTTTAGTCATTCATATATTAACTTTAAAAATACCTTATCTAAACCAAATCGGTGACTGTTTTTTCTGACTTATGGTGACTCCATGTGTTACACCATTTTGTGGTATTGTGTTGGCTTTTGTATTGCTGTGATGCTGAAACTGGATGTGTTTCAAATACTAGCAGGGCCACCTATGGTGGACAAGTGTCAGTGGAGCTTCCAGACTAAGACAGACTAAAAACCAGGACTATTTGGAGGGTACTAAAAATGTGACAAGGCGAGAGCTGCCTCCTAAATGTAGAGCCTACCTTAATGATTAAAGTCAAAAAGAGATGAAGGACTTTCTGATGTGGCCTGATGCAAAATGAGGAAAAGACAGCTATCCAGCCCACAGAGTGGAAAAGATCCATATTTTATCTCATTTCAGAAAAAGATGATCCAACGAAGTGGGGAAATTATCAAATAATATCATTACTATCACAAGTAAAATATTGCTAAAGATTATTAAGAAATGACTGAAGCACATAGTTAGGGAATGCCAGAAATTCAAACTAGATTCAGAAGAAGCTGTGGATCTAGGGATATCATTGCTAGTATCAGATGGATCTTGGCTGAAAGAAGAGAATACCGGAAAGATAATTTTGCTTGTTTTATTGACTACACAAAGACATTTGTGTTGTTGTTATGTGCTGTTGAGTTGACTTTGACTCATAACGACCCTGTGCACAATAGCTCTGAACCTTCTCTATCCTGAGCCAGTTTCACTGTTTCAGACACACCTACCCTCATTGCTCTAGTTATTGTGTCAGTTCATCTCATCCAAGTTCTTCCTCTCCTGTACTGTCCCTCAGCTCTTCCAAGCATGATATCTTTGTCCAAAGACTGGTCCCTCCTGGCTACATGCCCAAAGTATGTGAGACAATCTCAAAATCATTGTGTCCAAGGAGCAGCTTGGTTTCACCCTCTCCAGGACAGACCTATTAGTTCTCTTGGCATTCCATGGTATGTTCAATACTCTTCTCCAGCACCACAACTCAAAGGCATCAATTCTTCTGCCATTCTTGGTCATTGTCCAGCTCTCTGATATGTAGCAAGTAGTTGTGAAGATCGTGGCCTGGATAGGCACATTTTAATCTCTGGATAGACGTTGTTACTCTTCAGCACTCTGGAGATATTCCTGACAGCACATTTTCCTAATGCAATTTGTCTTTTGATTTCCTAACTGCTGGTGCCAAGAGTGTTGATTGTGGAACCAATATTGGTCTAAAATTGAACATCTAAACTAAGGCAATTGCTTACTTTTGACTATGTAGATTATTATAAATTATGGCTAAATTTGGAAGAATGGGAATTCCAGAACAACTTGATAGTACTCATGTGAAACTATATGACATCAGGATTGGAGGAAGACTCATAAGTCTCCTGAGTTACACAGGTGGTACAAATTTGCGGAAAGTAGACTTGAAACACACTTACTAAAGAAGTTCAAGGACTACAGACTTCCAAATGTAATACACTTCAACATCAAGAAAACAGAAATCCTCACCACTGGTCTAGTTGTTGTTGTTGTTGTAGTGTGCCATTAAGTTGGAACTGACTCATACCTGACCCTCCATCAGGTTTTCAGAGGCAGTTAATTGCGTGTGAGGAGATTGCCCATCTTTCTCCTGTGGAGCAGCTGCTGGGTTCATACTGCTTGCCTTTGGGATTTGAGTGCAGCTTCTTACCACTAGTTAAGGATTATGGAATACAGTTCAACATGAAGGAAACAAAAATCCTCACCACTCCAGTAGGCAACATTATCTTGACCTTTAGAACGGAATGTAACTGCACATAAGGCTTCAGAGTCTTTATGGAAGCCAACTGCTCCAGCCTTCTCCCAAAGTACAACTGGTGGGGTCAAACCATCAATCATTTGGTTAGCAGCAGAATACTTTAACCAGTACATCACCAAGATTCCTTTCCCCTTACCCCTGCCCCCTTAAGACTCCAAATATCTACTAACTTATGACAAATATATATTTTATAAAATCACAAGTTCATGTTAAGTGGTCTAATGATAGTGAATTGCAATTTGCAATTGCCTATTTCCTGAGACACTTTTGGGCACTTGTAAGCCTTAAGAATAGTTTTTTTTTCTCATTGAAGGAGCTATCAATGGTTGCTATTGCAATCAACATTCAAAGAAAAAACTGGTCATTGTGCTGTATAGCATACCAGGTGCTGGTGACTGCAAGTCTGAGATAGATACATACCTCTCGCCACTGAGGATCTGTTGTGAGAATTTCTTGGTTTTGTTGGCAGGTGCCATCAAGTCGAGTACAACTCATAGTGACCCTGTAAACAGCCAACCTGAACCCTGCTCTTTCCTGTGCCATCTTCATCATCTCTGAAACACTCGAGCCCATTGCCGAAGTCACCACATCAATCCATCTCACTGGGAGTCGTCTTCTCCTTCGCTGGCCCTCTATGATGTCCCTCTCCAATAAATGGCCTCACCTAGCTACATGTCCAAAGTATGAAGGGTGAAACTTTGCTATCTTTGCCTCCAAGGAACATTCTGGCTATATTTTCTCCAAGATATATCTGTTTGTTCTTTTGGCAGTCTGTGGGATATTCAGTACTTTTTCCCAGCACCACAACTCAAAGACATCAATTCTTCTGTCATCCTAATTTATTGTCCAGCTATCTGATACATAGCAGATAATTGAGAAGACCCTGGCCTGAATTAGGCACACCTTAGTCTTCAAACGACATCATTGCTCTTCAGCATTCTGTAGAAATCACTGACATCACATTTACTCAGTGCAGTACCTCTACTGATTTCCTGACTGCTGGTACCAAGGGTGTTGATTCAAGGAAGATTAAGTTATTGACAGCTTTGATCCTTTCTCCATCTATCCTAATGTTGACTGTTGGTTTGAGGATCTTTATTTTCTTGATGTGGAGATGTTATCCATACTGAAGACTGCAGTCCTTGATTTTCTGTACCAAGCATTTCATATCCTTCTCATTTTCAGCAAAGTTGTGTCATCTTCATAACGCATATCTTCATAACAATCCTGATGTCACATTCTTCCTCATAAAGTCCAGCTTCTCAAGTTATTTGTTCAGTATACAGATTGTACAAGTTTGGAGAAAGAATACAACCTTGACACACACCCTTCCTGATTTTAAAACATGCAGTGTTCCCCTGCTCCGTTCAGATAACAGCCTCTTGGTTTAGGTTTAGATTTCATAGAAGCACAATTAAAGTTTTCAGGGATTCCTGTTTTTAAATTAAAAAAAAAATTTTTTTTAAATACTATATTGAAAGTTCAAGAACTCAGGTCTAGTCTTTGGCACTGGTCCTTATATTAAAATGCATGACTGGACAGGTCACTTAATTTCTTTTAAAAACCCCTTTTAGAGCTATGCATATGACACAACCTTACTTGCTGAAACTAAAGAAGACATGAGGTGTTTTCTGTAGAAGGTCAAGGACTATAGTCTTCAGTATGGGTTGAAGCCAATTGGCAGCTTCATGATGGACAGAGAACAGATTGAGATTGTTTATAACTTCAGCTTGTTTGGTCCCACAGTCAACACTGTTGGCACTGTTGTTGTCGTCATTATTATGTGTCATTGAGCCTCTTATGACTCATAGAGACCGTATGTACAGTAGCCGTAAACCCTGCTGTATCCTGTGCCAACCTTATTGTCTCTGACACCTACCCTCATTATCCCAGTCACTGAATCAATCCATCTCATCAAGGATCTTCCCCTCCTGCGCTGTCCCTCCACCCTCCCAAGCATAATGTCCCTCTCCAAGGACTGGTCCCTCCTTGCAACATGCCCAAAGTACATCTGACAAAGCCTCAGAACCCTTGCCTCCAAGGAGCAGACTGGTTTAGCCTTTTCCCGGATCAATCTATTTCTTCTCATGGCAGTCCAAGGTATATTTAATACTCTTCTCCAGCACCACAGCTCAAAGGCATCAATTCTCTTTCTGTCATCCCTAGTCATTGTCCAGCTTTCTTACTCATAACAAGCAATTTCAAACTAAGGCCTGGATCAGGTGTCCCTTAGTCTCCATACTGATGTTGTTGCTCAGCACTCTGGAGAGGTCTCTGACCGCAGACTTTCCCAGTGCAATTCGTCTTGATTTCCTGCCTGCTAGTACCAAGAGTTCATAACTCTATGAACTTGGAGAAAGGACGAAAGTCACACAAGTGTTGAGGACTTTCATTCATAGGGTCACTATGAGTCACCTACTACTCGAAGGCACTCAACAACAATAACATCAACATAGAGAGTGACCAGTTGGCCTAGTGGAGAGAAAGTGATGCTACCAAGCCAAAGGTGGATGACTCTTAAATCCATGGCCCTCAGGCCTGTTTTTCATTGTTTTTGTTCAAACATTCTTCTAAGTCATATAGCCCTGGTGTGTCCACTTGCTGTACAGCGGTAATTTGTGGTTGCTGTGAAGCTGAACACTGTGACACTGATGTGGTGTCAAATGTGTTAATGTTACCCATGGCAGACAGTGTTTGGTGGAGTTCCTCTATTAAAACAAGCTTGGGAGCAGGAGTGGCATCCACTTCCACAATAGCTTGCCTCCGGAAACCCTATGAACTTGGAGAAAGGATGAAAGTCACACAAGTTTTGAGGACTTTTATTCATAGATGAGTCACTTTTGACTCGATGGCACACAACAATAACAACAACAGTACCAAGAGAGTTGATTGTGGAGCCAGACAAACTAAAGCTGTTGATCTCAATCTCGTCACCATCTATCATAATGCTGCCAGTTGGCCCAACAGTGAGAATCTTTCTTTTCTTGATACTGAGCTTCAATCCATATTGCAGGCTGCAGTCCATGACCTTCTGCAGCAAACACCTTATGTCTAAAGAATAATGATGTTAGTCTGCAGACTAAGGTGTGCCTGATCCAGGCCTGATCTTCACAATTATTTGCTATGCATCAGAGAACTGGACAATAACTAAGGCTGATAGAAGAAGGATAGATGCCTTTAAGTTGTGGTGCTAGAGGAGAGTGTTGAACATACTGTAAACTGCCAGGAGAACAAACAGGTCTGTCCTAGAGATTGTGAAACTAGCCTGCTCCCTGAAAGCAAGGATTTTGAAGCTCTATCTCACATACTTTGGGCACCTGGCCAGGAGGGACCAGTCGTGGGATACCATGCTTGGAAGGGTGGAGGGACAGTGTAGGAGAAGAAGCCCCAGGATGAGATGGATTGACTCAGTGGTTGGAGAAATGGGATTAGGTGTGTCAGAGATGATGCGATTAGCTCAGGATAAGGCAGGTGTCAGAACTAATGTACATAGGGTCGCTATGAGTCATGGGTGACTTGATGGCACATAAAAACAACATAAAATGAAAGAGCTGAATTAATCTCTAAAGTTAATTTTAGATGCAAAATCTCTGATTTTTATAGTATTTTTTAATCAGGATCGATTTCATGTATGTCTGTTATCAATGGAAATCCAAACTGTCTGTAAATTTTCATTAAAATTAACTAATAAAAAAATTAAAAACACAACCCTCCCAAACTTTAAGTAAGTTGGTCTTCTCTGAGTTTTGAGAAATTAATAATAAGAAAGCAGTGATTTGTTTAATTTGTTGTGTCATAGTATTTTGCCATCACCTACACTGAAAATTAAGATTGTATTTATTAAAATAAAACATATGCATGTAAAAATACATTTTTAAAACTTATTATTATTAATTTTAATGAAAGTTTGCAGAGACTTTGGATTTCCATTCATTCATTGTTGCACTTTTCTCCTTGCCCAACCCTCTCCCCAGATTTTTTTAACATTTTCTCTGGTGATGTGTGGCAGAGCACTTGAAGGAAGGCCGAGCAGTGGTTTGCATGTGCACTGGAGAAAGGAGTGGATAAGGAGACAGGCAAAGAGCAAGGACTGACTGTGGTAACGTGGAGTTAATGTGGACACAGAAGGAGGCGAGGAGAAGATGGAGGAGTTGGGAACCTTGGTGAACTTCGGCTCAGTCTAGTGTGCTGTAGCTTTCTGACCATAACACCGGAGGAAAGTATGTGGGCAGAGGCAGCAGCAAGGTACCCTGCTTTCTGAGAGACAGAGACTACAAAATTGGCACAGGTGGTTGTTGTGGTTGTTGTTATGTCCTGTCGAATCAGAAACGATCCATAGCTGACCCTCCAGCAGATTTCCAGAGGCAGGAAATTGCACTGGAGGAGACTGCGCGTCTTTCTCCTGCAGAGTTGCTGGTAGATTTAAACTGTATACCTTCGGGTTGGCAGTACAACTCCTTACCACCAAGCCTCCAGAGCTCCCTGTTAGCACATGATTACCACTACTGTTAATCAAACGAAACCCACTGCAGTTAAACTACCCGTGGGGTTTCTGAGGCTGTAGATCTGTATGGGAGCTCACTGCTACATCTTCCACCCATGAGGGGCTCGTAGATTCAAATTGTCAACTTTTCAGTGGCATATCAGCATTTAACCCACTCTCTACCAAGGCTCCTTGGTCATTGCTTAGTTGTTGTATATTATTGAGTCAGAACCAATGCATACCGGACCCTCCAGCAGGTTCTCAAAGGCAGTAAGTCACACAGGAGCTGGTGGCCTAGTGATAAAAAGCTGGTCTACAATCCCAAAGGTGCATGGTTCAAATCCTCTAGCTGCTTCATGGAGAAGGATGGGCAGTCTCCTCCTGTGCAGTTTACTGCTGAAAACTTGCTGAAGAGTCGGCTATGGGTTGGTTTCTACTCAATGACACACAACAACAACAACAACAACAACAACAACAACAACAACAACAACAACAGTAAATCCACACAGGAGGAGATTGTATTTCTCATATGGGGCAGCTTGGTATATTTGAACTGCGTATCTTTGTTTTAGCAGCACAATTCCTTACAACTAAGGTCATTGCTACTAGATACCTTGGAAAGGGTAGCTTAATGACAGAGCAGAGTCCAGCAATACAACTATGTCATGCAAGAGTGTGGAGCCCCAGAAGGGTCTAGGAATATGAATGGAAAATATAAGATAGAATTCCAGCTGGCAGGGCCCATGCAGGGTGTGCTGAACTTCACGTCCTACCTGCCCAATCTGGTGGTGGTCAGGCGTTTACTTCCATGGCAAAGACAAATATACTAGCGTTTTGCTTAATGTTGATAGCATTTTGCTAACTCTGTTTGCTCCACTGCTGTGCTTCCTGAGAGATCTTCTGATGATACTTGGCCTTGTCACTTGAATTTCTTTATAGATAACTGAAAGGAATAGGCATATTTCACCTTGCAAATTAGCAAACTGACTTTATTTGTATACCTTCTCTTATGAGGTTACCTAGTGTTGGCCAACCTTCCCAGTCCAAGTAGCTATGAGACTGACAGGATAGCATTTCTGTACCTGCAAGGTTGAGAAGCCAAGCTCAACCTTTTGGTTAAATTAAGTTCAAATGAATTTGAGAAGCCTCTTATTAGGCGGCTGCCCTGGCTGAGCTGTACTTTCCCCCAGACAGACATCTTCAGCCCTTCATCTCATCTTCCAGTAAATGAAGCAAGGAGTTTCCAGGGCACGTGCCCCTGTGGACCATCCAGCAGTTCATTTCCATCCTGAAGAGAGACTGACTAGGCAAGTAGTGAACCCAGACACCCTGCCAACCTGAGGGACTAAGAACACCGGGACCAGGTAAAACTGAATGCTTTTGAACTCTTTTTAAACTTACTAACTTTGTGAGGATCTTGGGCAAATTACACGACCTTATTGGATCTAAGTGTTCTCATCTGGAAAGTGAGGATAATATTAGTATCTGGCCGAATAGAGTTATTCAGTTTTCAATTAAATGGGAAATTATATAGAAAGTACTTAGCATAATGCTGAGCATTTAGTAGTTACCACGATAGAGCCAGTGATGCCCTTGCCACAGGTATTTGAGAGAGTCAGAGATATTAAAACGAGCAGAAACCAGTGGTTTGGGATGGGACACGGGAAGAGAATATTGGTCTTAAAATACTGTTCCTTCGAGTTTTCAGGGAATCCGAATGGGAAACTGAAAGAGGAGTTGATTCTAAGAGGAGTAACAGATTCTATCTCATGGACAGTGGCTAGGAAGGGAATGACTAGTAGGTCATGTGTCATGAACCAAGAGCCTCTTAACTGTCTTCTGTTCATTTCATTATACATTTATTGATTGGCTGTACTACACTATGTTCCTCCGAGGCTAAACCAATTCAGTTAATCCCTTCACACTAGATCAGGAATAGTTTGAGTCCAAGGCAAGGGAACTGGACTGGCTTTAGAAGACCAGGTTGATGGAGTGCATTCCAGAGGAATTTGGGTTGATACCAGAGGGCCATGGAGATATTTGCCTGAGATGTGATCACTAGACTCTGTATTTTGTTTAGAAATTGCTTCTCTTGACTGGATAGCTGTAAAAGGACTCTTTAGAAGGGGAGCTCTGGTGGCCTAGTGGCAAGAAGCTGCACTGCAATCCCAGAGGTACACGGTTCGAATCCACCAGATGCTCTGCCGGAGAAGGGGGGGCAATATTCTCCTGTACCAGTCAGATCTGATTTGACGGTACACACACACAAAATAATAATTTTTTTTTAAAAAGGACTGTTTAGAGGTGAAAAGCTATTTAAAATAGATTTAATAATTCGATTTGAGAACAGTGTCAAATATTTTGCTACTCAAAATTAGTTCCTTGGACCAGCAGTATCTGTATGACCGGGAACTTATAAGAAGTTCGGACTCTCGGGCTTCACTCCAACCCTCTTGAATCTGATCTTTTCTGTGACGAGATCCATGGTAATTCTTAGGCACATGAAAGTTTGAAAAACTGTTCTCGTGGATAAAAGAAGGATGAGCATTAGGGGGTTGAACAGACTAGTATCAGATCTCAGTTCCTCTATAGTTTTGCTATGTGACACTAGACTTGTTATTTAACCTCTCCCCTATCAAGGGGCTTATTTGTAAATTGGGTTTAAAAATTAGGATTAAAAGCAGTGATATGTAAAAAGTGCTTAGAATCACAGTGAGATGCTTAATTAGTAGCTCTTATTAGTTGTGTTTTTTTTTTTAAAAAAAACAATATCCTACTATAACTTGATAGGATATGAAAAGAAGACGCAGGCTAACCAAGGCCTCTGTCCTGAATTGGTAATTGAGAAAATATGGTCTCCTGAGTCAGTCAGGCACTGGATGTAGTTGGTTCAGGGATCCGTTCCCTGAGGGTGCGGACTGTAAGTGCTCATGTTAAGTAGCTGAGAGTTGACAGCTATACTTTTTAATGGTTGCTAAGCTCTTGGAAGGGACAATTATCTGCAGAAGTGGTTAGCTAAATCTCAGCATCCAGTGAGGCCTTTTGTTACAAAGGAAGGAGCCAGGGTTTGGGAATTGGGAGACCCAAGTGTAGATTCTTTCCCTTATCAGCTCTGTGGCTTTTGACAAGGCATTTAACGAGGTATCTCTGAGCCTTGGTCCTCATCTGTAAAACAAGGATAAATGAACTGTAAATCCCCATGCCTAAGCAAGGTATTATTATCTCAGTGTCATCCCTACTTGGTATCTACCACAGAGCTCACTGGCAGCCTCTCAAATCCCCCAAAGGGCCTGGATCAGACCCTGTACCTTCTTAGTACTGGAGTTCTTTGGAGCTATCCAGCTACCTGGATTTCCCAGTGACAAGAATGTACTTCAGTAAAGCTTGGAGGCCAGATAGGTGTGGTTCCAAATCCAGGGGTTTGGAACAGAAGTAGACTAACTTTTGAGATGGAATGATCATGATAATATTGGAAGCAACAATGACAATACATATAAAAGATGCATTCATGAGCTCAGGAGAATCAAATATAAAAATCTGCATCCTTTACACAGTGCTGCCTTTCAGGCCTTCAGTGTAAGAAGAGCAAAGACCAAATGACAGCTGCTTTTGAACTTGAGAAATCTGGGCCTGCTGAAAGCTACAGTCACCCTTTGCTAACCTTACCAATCCTCCTTGCATTCTCAGAAATAATTGCTAGTAGTTCTCTTTTAACTTAGCTGATTCCTTAGATACCTTACATTTTAAATCATCTTCCTGTGTGTAGCGAATGCCCCATTTCTTGTCTCTGAATGTGTGATCTTTGCTCTAATTATGTTGAGAGTGCCTGTTATTTCACCTGACTCTGGTTGTTTGTGAGATACTAAATAGCCATGGGGTTAAAGCAGAGTCAGATCAAAGAGCAGCTCAGCCTCTCTGGACCTCAGTTTCCTCCCTTATAAAGGGAGGAGATTGGACTAAGGTCACTTGGTCATGCGACAAGAGTACGTGATAGATAAAGTAATGAACTCCTATTCGCTGAACACATGGATGGGGCTCTCCAAGGTCCCTTTCAGCACTTCTGATTCCAACAGCGCCCAGGCATGAAGGTAGAAGGAAGGATTTCATTCAGGAAATAGACGTTGTCAATAACAGTTTAATAAAAACACAAACAGCTTTTGACAGTGTCAAGCCAGGCCAAAAGAAAGATGGTTCAGTCCAGGGGGATGATGTTTCCCAATGGAGAGTTCAGAACTGTTTGAGAGACCAAAGTTAAGGTTTTTGTCAGGAATGGAAATGGTTCTTCTCTCTCAAATGGTGCAGTGCAGAAATCCAGGTGGAGATGGGGCCAACGTCTGTCCAGCAGTTTGTTTACTGATAGATGGAAAATATGTACAGGTTGCCTCTTACTCCTTCCAGTGCTAGTCCACCTGACCTGTCACTGGTCAGACCGGTAAAGCTTTGCTCTACCTGTGCTTTTCTTATTTCAGAAGCTTCTACTTCAAAGCAAGTATCCTCTGCTCATTTCCTAGCCTCCCTAAATAGGCACTTTTGTACTCTATACGTCCTTTTTTCTGGACAGAGGTGCTTTTAGAGACCTTCTCTAGCCTGCTTCAAAACAGCAATGAGAACTATTTTTCAGATACCTTCCCAATGCCAAGAGTTGTAATCTGGTTGCCTAGTATGAGCATTGTTTCCCGCTACAAGCCAGTTGTGCCTCCTAGAATGGACGCACGTCTCTGCTTTTCCATCTATATTATTTTAGCTTTCACTTCTTTCTGTTGACATTGTCAACATTGTCAATGAGCTTGTCACTCATTGAGGTCATCAGTTTCTTCCCTTCCTCCTCTTCTTCTTCCTGTTTCTTGTGGAGGGAATCCTTTTAAGAGTTCTGTTTTTTGAGCAATGAATGAATGGAAATCCAAATTCTCTGTAAATGTTCATTAAAATTATTTTTTCAAAAGGAGTTCTGTTTTTGATCAGTCCAGTGTTGAATATCATATAATTAATATCACTTGCAAACAAGATACAGCTGAAGATCAATCAAAAATGACTAGAACAGTACATAAAGAACTATCAGACGTTCATGCTGGATTTAGATGAGGCTGTGGCACCATGGATATCATTGCTGATGTCAGATGGATCCTGGAAGAGGCAGGAAGGAGGAGGAGGAGGGAAGGAGGAAGGGAAGGAAGGAAGGAAGGAAGGAAGGAAGGAAGGAATGAATGAATGACTGGCTCAATTCCTTTGTGAAGAAGTAAGGGAGACAGATAACAGACACTATTCTATATCTCCTCTATTCTGTTGTATCATGTATGGGTAGTAAATTTTATTGATTATATGTCTGAGTTATTTACTTTTTCCTTGCTCTCATTCTTTTCAGTACAATAGTTATCCTTCATGCTCTAGACTGGGTTATTTCTAGACTTTAGATTGGTCTAGACTAGAATTTCTCAGTCTTTGGTAGTATTGCCATTTTAGACTAAATAATTCATCATAGGTGAAAAACAATTCTATGCATTTGGCATTGACTGTGTGGATTATAACAAATTTATGACGAAGATGAGAGGAATAAGGATCCAAGAATGCATAATTGTGCTTATGCAAGAGGCTGTTATCTGAACAGAGCAAGGGAACACTACCTGGTTTAATATCAGGAAAGGTGTGCATCAGAGTTGTATCCTCTGTCTGTTCAGTCTGTATGCTGAGCAGATTAGTCAAGGAGCTGGGCCCTGTGAAGAGGAATGTGGCATCAGGATTGGAGGGAGACTCATCAATAATGTGCGTTATGCAGATGACACAACCTTGCTTGCTGAAAGTGAGGAAGACATGAAGCACTTGTTGCAGAAGATTAAAGACTACATAGGGATTGTATTTCAATGTCAAGAAAACAAAAATTCTTACCACAGGAGCAATAGGTAACATCCTGATAGATCAGAAGAAAAGAATGAAACTGTCAACAATATCATTTTACTTGGATTCACAATCAATACCCTTAGAGGCAAGAATGATGAAGCTTCAGCTTACATACTACAGGCATTTTGCTAGTAGAGTCTATTCCTTGGAGAGGGACATGATTCTTGGAAGAGTAGAGGGTCAGTGAAGGAGAGGAAGGGCCTCAATCAGGAGGATTGACACAGTGACTGCCACAGTGGGCTCAGTTGTGTCAGGAAGTGTGAAGAGGGCACAGGATAGGACAGGGTTCATAGGGTCGCTATGAGTCGTACTTGACTTGATGGCACCTAACAACATTGTAGTGGGAAACTCTGCAGTCATAGACCTCTCCAGATTATTAACCAGCAGTGATGTCAGTTTAAGGCCTAAGGTGCATTTGATTCAGGCCATGGTCTTTCCAGTTACTTGCTCTGTATCTGAGAGCTGGACAACAATAAGAATGAAGAATTGATGCTTTTGAGCCGTGGTGTTGGAGAAGAACACTGAATATCCCATGGACTGCAAAAAAACCAACCAGATATACTTGGAAGAGGTGCAGCCAAAGTGTTCCTTGGAGGCAAAGGGGATAAAGCTTTGTCTCACATACTTTGGGCATGTTGCTGTGTGCCATCGAGTTGAAGCCAACCAATAGATAACCTTCGACTGAGTTTTCAGAGGCAGTTAATCACATGAGAGCAGATTGTCCATCCTCTCCTGGAACAGCTGGTAGATTTGGACTACGTGCCTTTGGGATTGCAGTGCAGCTTCTTACTACTAGGCCACCAGAGGTAACTCCTTGCATAGGGAGATTATGCTTGGTGGAGGGTCAGCAGAAAAGAGGCAGACCCTCAACCAGGTGTTAACACAGTGACTGCAGCAGTGGACCTTGAGTATGTCAGAGATTGTGAGGATGATGCAGGATTGGACAGGGTTCAGGTCTGATTTTCATAAGGCCACTGTGAGTCATGTTCAACTTGACAGCACCTAACAATAATAACAACAGTGGTGGTGGTAGGGGATCAACAAAAAAACCCCAATGGTGGACCAACTTTCCCACACATTCCCTGTGGATAGGATCTTGTTTTGTATTTTACCTGGCTCCTATACTGATAGCATCTAGTAGTGTGTGGAACACTAAAAACAAAGAGTAGACAAGACTCCCTGCTGTTGAGTCTTTCTGAATCATAGCTGCTCTCCATCAAGTCTCTTAGACTGAAAATCACAAAGGAAGGAGGACGCCCCATCTTTTGCCCTCAGAGCTACTGAAGAATTCAGACTACTCATTCTATGTGTTAGCAGCATAATTCACTCTGGGCTATGCCATTCAACTCCCTATGAAGAGTAGGTAGTTGACCAACAAATAGTTCTTGATCGACATGTGTATTGTTGATTTGAAGAGTTATGGAAAAATAAGTACAGTAAATTGGTGAATGGCAGGTCCAGCTTTGCTGAGACCGTTGCTCTCCAGTGGTTGTAGCAAAGGTCTTTACTGGCGTCCTTGCCAGCAATCTTGGATTTCAGAACATTTCTTTTACTTAATGAGCCTATAGGTCTTTAGTCTTATCTCTCCCCCCCTTTTACTAAAGGGATTCCTTGTTTCCTGCAAATTATGACTTTTGCTCATATCACTTTTGCTTTTTCCATTTTTCTCCTATTTGTGACTATTGTATTTTTGTAACTCAAGGAATTCTTGAATCCTCTTTGGCAGTAGACAGAATAAAAAATTTAATAAATAAAAAAAATAAAGAAATATTCTTTGTGCTTCTTTTAGAAAGCTGGCCTAGTTTCCACTTTGTGTTGTATTCCCGTTTGTGTTTTGGGTCATTATGCAGCACTTGGTTCAGCCAATTAAGTTCCCTCCTTCTAAGTATCTTTATTCTATATCAGTATAGTCTTTTCTTGAGGCTTTAATATTGCTCCTTTGAGGAACATCCATCTTTCTGGTACTCTTTTGTTGCTTAAACGTTCTTCCCATGAGACCTTTGACAATTTTCCCAAGCCCAGCAATTTCAGTAAGTGCTTAATAACATAATTTAGGTTGCCTCTGTACATGAATCTACAGGACCACACTTACAGATCCCAATGTGCAATATTCCACTATAGTTTCTCACCTCTAAAATGCATGCTTTCATTAGGTTGCATCGAGTGCTATATTCTCTCTCTGTCAGTTAACTCCTTTGCAAAGGGGGTTAGGAGAAAACACTGTAAAATAAAGTTTAACCTTTTAATATCTTTAAGTAGCTTCCAAAATGCTATTATAGCTCTCAGGATTGCACATTAGATTTGTCAAATAGCAGAAAATGGTCTAGAAGGGTTATTGTTGTTAGGTGCATCAAGTTGGCTCCAATTCACAGTGACCATAAATACAACAGAGCGAAACCCTGCCCAGTCCTGCAGCCTCCTCAGTTCGCTGTGTTCACGCCCTTGCTGCCGTCACCGTGCCATCTCACTGAGGGTCTTCCTCTCCTTCAGTGACCCGTTACTATTCCAAACCTGTCCTGTTCTAGGCACTGACTCTCCTGATGTAAAACAAATAACCTCTATGTTACATAAAACAATTAACCTCTATGTTGCTTGCAAAGGATTTCATGTGTGTTTACATTAAAGACAGTACCTAGAGCACTGTAAGGCCTCTGTTATTGTTTTATTATTATTAATATTACTAAAGCAGTTTATTATTATTATCACCTGAAGCATTTTCTGTAGAAGGTCAAAGACTGCAGTCTTGAATATAGATTGAAATTCAACATCAAGAAGACAAATATTATCACCAATTGGCAGCTCGATGATAGATGGAGAAGAGATTGAGATTGTTAACAATTTCAGCTTGCTTGGCTCCACAGTCAACACTCTTGGCACCAGCAATCAGGAAATCAAAAGACGAATTGCACTAGGAAAATCTGCCTTCAAGGACCTCTCCAGAGTGCTAAAGAGCAATGCGGTCAGTCTAGAGACTGAGGTGTGCCTGATCCAGAACATGGTCTTCATGATTGCTTGCTATGCATCGGACAGCTGAACAATGACTAAAGAAGACGGAATTGAAATCAATGCCTTTGTGTTGTGATGCTGGAGAAGAATATTGAACATACTGTGGACTGCCAAGAGAAAAAAACAGGTCTGTCCTGGAGAAGGTTAAACCACATTGCTCCTTGGAGGCAAGGATTGTGAAGCTCCGTCTCATATACTTTGGGCATGTTGCCAGGAGGGACCATTCCTTGGAGAAGGACATCATGCTAGGAGGGGTGGAGGGATAGCATAGAGAGGAAGACCCTGGATGAGATGGATTGATTCAGTGACTGGGGTAATGGGAGTAGGTATGTCAGAGACAATGAGATTGGCTCAAGGTAGGGCAGCATTCAGAGCTACTGTGTATAGGGTTACTATGAGTTGCAAGTGACTCTCTATAGCACATAGTAACACTATAACCACCATTATTATTACTTAAGGAGCCCTGATGACATGGTGTATAATGTAGGCTAACTGAAAGGGTACTAAAAAGATCACTAGTTTGGATATAGTAGCTGTTCTGCAGAAGATGGACAGTCTCCTCCAGTAAAGATTTACAGCCTCGGAAATCCAGTGGAGGATCACTGAGTCTGAATCAACTCAGAGGCAATAGGTATTGGTTTGTTTTTGTTATCTAGGAAAGGCACTCTGATCATTAATATATTACATGTGCCGCTAACTGAAAGCTCAGCAGTTTGAATCCTCCAGCTTCTCTATAGAAAAAAGATGAGCCTGAAGTTTACAGCCTTGGAAATCACGTGAAGAGTTGCTGTGCATCAGAACCAACTGTGGGTCAGAACTGACTCAGTGGCAGTGGATGGGACTGTGATATAGAGGGACTTTGGTTATATAATTTAAGATAATATAATCTTTATAATTATTTATTGATAGGTACTTAAGCTATCAGGTCAGATGGTTATTTTCAAAATTGCATAATGAGAATTATTTCATCACTTCACTGTCATCTAGTCTGATTCATAACGTCCCTCCATGGGGACCCTAAGGCTGTAAATCACAACAGGAGGAGGCTGCCCATCTTCCTGTGTTCACTGACTTGTCAAGTGATATATGCATGATAATACCAAAGATTAGCAGCATAACACCCTACTGACTATGCTACCAGATCTCCTTAGATAATACTAATAGTGATGCATTAATAATATCAGCATAGTGTTCACTGTGTGCTAGGTATTGTTTTTAGTGTAAACACACACAAATAAAAGAAATCTCTTATGAGCAGCCAATCAGAAATACCTCTGCCTTTTTACAAATTCAATCTGGTTTGTTATTGTAATTAGTAATACGTTTTGTTTTCATGTTCCTTTTCCTGTTTTCTCTTGAATTTATCATGTTTTCTTTATTCTCTTTTATCCTTCTTGTTTGCTAATATTTATTTTAGCCCTCTTCCTTTTTACTCTTAGGTATTATCATGCATATATCACTTGACAAAGGCTAAAGCTAATCAGGAACCTTTGGGCTGTGTAGTTAACACATTGGATTACTAACCAAGAAGGTAGAGGTTCATATCCACCCAGCAGTGCCTCATAAAAAAAACTTGGTGGTGGTAATCATTGTTGTTAGGTGCTGTCAAGTCAAGTATGATTCATAGCCACCCTATGGACAACAGATCTGAACTCTGTCCTATCCTGTGTCGTCCTCACTATTTCTGATACACTTGAGCAGCAGTCACTGTGGCGATCCATCTTAAAACCTTCTTTTCTTTTGCCAACCCCCACACCCTTTCCAAGCATGCTAACTCTCTCCAAAGAGTAGCCTCTCCTAGCAACATGCCCAAAGTACATGAAGTGAAGCTTCATCATCTTAGCCTTCAAAGAACACTCTGGATGTACTTTCCTTAAGACATATCTGTTTGTCTTTGGCAGTCCGTGAGGTAGTCAGTATTCTTCTCCAACACCACAGCTTAAAGGCATCAATTTTCTGTCTTTCTTAATCATTATCTAGCTCTCAGATACATAACAGGTGATTGGAAAGACCATGGCCTAAATCAAGCACACCTTAGCCCTCAAATTGACATATTGCTTCCCAATAATTTGGAGAAGTCCCTGACTGCAGACTTTTCCAGTACAATGCTGCAGTGTTACCTAAAGTTGGCTTTTTTAACCATTACCTTAGCATTTCTGGTCTCCAGCTTAACTGTAGACACATGGTTTTGCAATTCATCAACAGCTGTGGGACTAGGATAAGAGAGTGCTTCCCACACTGAGTAGGAAGACTTTAGGAAGACTAGAGCAAGACCCTGGTGAGAGAGAGAGGCCCTGGTGGCAAGACCCTGGTCATGGTGGTGGAGACTGTGGCAAATTGTAGCTAGAGGAGCCCTGAGATGAAGGCCACAGTTAAAGGTTTTGCTATGCTTGCTGGATCATTGAAGGAGAAACTGACTTATAATAGCTCTAAGGCAAAGCTTATCTTAATCTGGCTTTGGACTGCTAGACTAAACCTAGACTTGCATTGTGAGATCTTCTTTGCCTCTCTCACTCCCCAGTGTATTTCCCTAATAAATCCCACTTTTAGTACAACTCTGAGTAAAGTCTGCGAGTCAGCAATGAATAAATGAACCACTTGCTGCTGGTGTGGCCCAAAAGGCACCATGGGGCTGGACTATGGGCTCTTTATCTGCTTTCTGGTCTGAGGCAGTGAGGGGCTGCACTATTCTCACTCCCTCTGCCCTTTCAGAGAGACACTAAGTGCCCTGGGCCCCCATGTCCTGTTTTTCAGTCCTTTTGCAAATGTGTCTCTTGATCTGCTGCCAAGTGTGTTGACTGTAGATCCATGTAAGATGAAGTTGTGAAAATTTTTAGTTTTTTGACATTGAGATGCAATCTATATTTAAGGCTGTATTCTTTGATATTCTGTAGCAAGTGCTTCAAGTCCTCCTCACTTTCAGCAAGCGAGGTTGGGTCATCTGCATAACACAGGTGATTAATGCATCATCTTTTAATTCTGTTGCCACATTCTTCTTTATAGAGTTCAGCTTCTCAAATTATTTGTTAAGCATACAGATTGAATAGGTATGGAGAGAGAATACAACCAGACAAACACTTTTCTTAATTTTAAACTATGCAGTGCACCTTACTCAGTTTGTACAACAGCCTCTTGATCTATGTCTAGGTTTTACATGAACACAATTAAGGTTCTGGGATTCCCATTCTTCTCAGTGTTAGTCGTAATTTGTTATAATCTACATAGTCGAATGCCTTTGCACAGTCAGTAAATCATAAATACACATTTTTCTGGTATTCTTTACTTTCAGTCAGGATCCATCTGACATCAGCAATGTCTTTTTCATTGTCCAGTTCTCACATGCACAGCAAGGACCTGAATCAAGCACACCCTAGTCTTTAAACTGACATCATTGCTCCTCAGTAATTTGGAGTGGTCCCTGACCACAGGCTTTCCCAGTGCAATATGTCTTTTGATTTGATTTCTGGTGCCAAGTGTTTGATTGTGGTACCAAGTAAAATGAAGCCATTAACAGTGTCAGTCCTTTCTCTGTACATTCCAATGCCACATTTTCTTCATAGAGTCCAGCTTTTCGAAATATTTGTTCAGAGTACAGATTGAGTAGGTGTGGAGGAAGAATGCAATCCTGATGTGCACCTTTCTTGGTTGGTTTCAAACCGTACAGTATTTCCCTATTGTGTTTGGACAGCAGCTTCTTGATTTGGGAAGTTTTCTATAGGTTTCATGTGAGCATAATTAAATGTTCTGGGATTCACATTTTTCTCAATGTTAACCACAGTTTGTTATGATCCACATAGCCGAGTGCCTTTGCATAGTCAATAAAGCAAAAAACCTTATAAACCTAGGAAAAAACCTTCAAAAACATATGAACAATAAAGCCAGACACATAGGCAGTAAGCGCTTAATACATGCTCATTACCATGATATGAGTGACAGAAGAAGAACTGATACCTTTAAATTGTGGTGTTGGAAAAGAGTAATAACTATCTCATGACTGCCAAAAGAGCAAGGTGCTCCTTGGTGTCAAGGATGGTGAAACTATGTTTCACGTAATTTGGATATGTTGCCAGGAGATACCAGTCCTTGGTATCCTGGGAAAGGTGGACGATTAGAAGAGAAGGGACCTTCAACAAAATGGATTGATACAGTGATTATAGCAGTGGGCTTGAGCATATTAGAGGTGGTAAAGATAGCATAGGATAGGACAGGGTTCACATCTGCTGTTCATAGGATTGCTCTTAGTCATAGACAACTCAATGGTGTCTAACAACTATGTCATTATTCTCTGTTGTTGGTTTTGAATTTTTTTGTTTTCTTAGCTTCTACCATTCTTTTTAAATAAGGGAGCTCTGATAGCATAGTCCATAGAGAGTTTTGCTGGTATCCCAAAAGGTACTTCTCTGGCAGTAAAATCTATAAGCCATTCTGCAGGAGAGAGATTGGGCAGTCTTCTCTCATTGTCTTTACAACCACCCAAAACTCCACTAGAGGATCAGTCATGAGAGGTACCAACTTGACAGCAATGAGTGAGTGACTTTTTTTTTTTTAGTAATCAACACATTTAGTAACGTCTTTTTTTATTAAGATGTAATTGACATATATCTTAAGATGCCAGATCCTAAGTGTACTTCTCAAAAGTCTTTACTGAATCTTTTCTAGAAAACAATACCTAAAATAAATTGTAGACATTTCTATTCCCCTACAAATTATCCCTTCCAATTCATTCCCATCTTCCCTCTTATACATGCCACTACTTCCACAACCACTATCTGATTTTTGTCATCATAGATTAGTTTTGCCTGCATTTTTATTGTCCATAAATTGAATTATATAGTATATTCTTTTGTGTGAAATTTTTTAAACTTGACAATGTATATATCAATAGTTCATTGTACAAAACAGTTCTTTTAAATGGTTATACTGTTTTATATCAGCTATCACAATATCAGCTGTGAAAACTAGGCC
>NW_006399778.1:8802411-8834826 GCF_000299155.1 Elephantulus edwardii | reverse complement strand
TGGCGCAGGATAGAGCAGGGTTTAGGGCTGTTGTGCATAGGGTCGCTATGAGTCGGAAACGACTCGACGGCACATAACAACAACAACACTATTTTATACTTCCACCAGCAGTATATAAGAGTTCTAGCTACTGAACATTCTCACCACCATTTGATGTTACCATTGTTAGTATTTTAATTATCATAGTGGGTCTACTTCATCTCACATACTTTGAACATGTTCTTAGGAGGGGCCATTCCTTGGAAAAAGTTATCATGCTAGGAAAAGTGGAGGATCAGAGAAAAAGGAGAAAACCCTTAACAAAAAGATTGACATGTTAATTGTAACAATTGTTGTTGTTAGATGTCATCCAGTCAAGAATGACTCATAGCAACCCTATGAACAAAAGATCTGAACCCTGTTCTATCCTGCACCATCCTCACACATCCTGACCCACAAGAGCCCATTGCAGCAGTCACATGTCAATCCACCAAGTTGAGGGTCTTCTCTTTCTCCGACCCTCCACTCTTCCCAGCATCATGTCCTTCTCCAAGGAATAGCCCCTCCTAGCAACATGCCCAAAGTATGTGAGGTGAAGCCTCTTCATTTCTGCCTCCCAAGAGCACTCTTCTGCATGACTGCACCTCTCCAAGATGTATCTGTTTGTTCTCTTGGCTGCCCAGGGGATGTTCAGTGCTCTTCAGTTCTTTTCCTATTACCCTTATTCATTGTCCAGCTCTCAGATGCATAGAAAGAGCCTGGCTTGAATCAGACACACCTTAGTCCTCAAACTGACATCATTACTCTTCAATAATTTAGAGAGGTCCCTAACTACAAATTTTCCCAGTGCACTGTGTCTCCTTTTTTCCTGACTGCTGGTACCATGGGTATTAATTGTGAAACCAAGCATGGTGAAGCTGTTGATAGTTTCAATCTCCTCTCCATCCATCATGACACTGCCTATTTTTCCAGTGGTCAGAATCTATTTTCTTGATATTGAGATGTAATCTATACTGAATTCTGCATTCCTTGATCTTCTGTAACAAGTGCTTCAAGTCCTCCTCACTTTCAGCAAGTAAGGTTAAATCATTTGCATAACGCAGGTTATTGATGAGTCTACCTCCAACCCTGATGCCACATTCCTCTTCATAAAATCCAGCTTCTCATATAATTTGCTCAGAATATAGATTGAATAGGTTTAGGGACAGGATACAACCCTGACATACTCCCTTCTCAATTTTAAACCATGCAGTGCTCTGTTTGCATAACAGCCTCCTGGTTCAGGTATAGATTCTACATGAGCACAAGTAAGTGTTCTGGGATTCTCATTCTTCTCATGTCAGCCATAATTTGTTATGATCCACATGTCAAAAGCCTTTGAATAATCAATAAAACATAAATACACATTTTTCTGGTATTCTTTTCTTTCAGCCAGGATCCATCTGACATCAGCAATGATCACTGGTGCCATGGCCTCTTCTAAATCCTGCTTGAACTTCTGGCATTTCCCTATTTATGTACTGTCCTAGCAGTTTTTGAATGATCTTCAGCAGTATTTTGCTTGCATGTGTTATTAATGATATTGTTTGATAGTTTCCACATTCAGTTGGATCACCTTTCTTGGGAATAGGGACGAATATGGACCTCTTCCAATCTGTTGGCTAGACAGTTCTCCAAATTTTCTGGCATAGACTGGTGAGTGCATCCAAGGCTGCATCTGTTAATTGAAATAAGTCAGTTGGTATCCCATTGATTCCTGGGTACTTATGTTTTTCCAGTGCCTTCGATGCAGCTTCTGCTTCCTTCTTCATTACCATTGGCTCCTGTTCATATGGTACTTCCTGAAATTTTTCAGTGTCAATCAATTCTTCCTGGTTTAGTGATTTCAGTGTATTCCCTCCATCTTCTTTTGATGCTTCCTGGGTCAATTAATATATTGCCCATAGCATCTTTCAATATGTGGCATAATGCTTAAATTTCTTTTTCAGTTCTTTCAGCTTGAGAAATGCAGAGCAACTTCTTTCCTTTTTATTCTCCAATTCCAGCTCTCTGCACATTCCATTATAATACTTTGCTTTGTCCTCTGGAGCTGCCCTTTGAAAGCTTCTGTTCTATTCCTTCACTTCAACATGTTTTCCTTTTGTTTGGGCTTCTTGACACTCCAGTGCAATCTTGAGTCTCTTCTCACATCCATTTCAGTTTTTTCTTTCTCCTCCATTTTTGTAATGAACTTTTACTTTCTTCATGGATGATATCCTTGATAATCATCCCATAACTCATTTGGTCTTTGATCATTGGTGTTCAGTGCCTCAAACCTGTTCTTAAGATGTTCTTGAAATTCAGATGGAATTGATTCAAGATCATATCTTGGTTCCTGTGAACTTATTTTCATTTTTTTAGCCTCTCCTTGAACTTCCACTCTCTGCCCCTGGCCCAGTTTTGTCTGCTGATATTGAGCTTCTCCAATAATTTCTTCCACAAATGTAGTCAGTCTGATTCCTATGCAGCGTATCAGATGAAATCCATGTGTAAAGTCATTAGTGTCTTTTAAAAAAGGTATTTGCAATGAATTGAATAATTGTAACAACAGACTTGGGTATATCAAATATCAGGAGGATGGGGCATCTGCTTATAGGATCTACTCATGAGTCTACTCACCTGACAGCAACAAGAAATGGGTGTGGAGCTCTGCTGGCATGGTCTGTAGGGAGTTGTGCTGCTAACTTAAAGGTGATACCTCTGGAAACTCAAATCTAGCAGCTCTGCAGAAGAAAGATTATCAGTCTCCTCTAGTGTAGGTAGAGTCAGCTGAGTTGGTTTCAACTAAACAGCAGTTAGTGAGGGAGTGAATATGGATTGGCAGGCTAAGTGGCTGCTGAATGAATAGTCCACATGTCAAATCCCCCAGTTGCTTCACAGGAGAGCAATGAGACTGTTTTCTCCTATTAAGATTTATAGCCTTGGAAACTCAGTCAAGGGTTGCCTTAAGTGTGAATCAACTGGATTACTGTGGGCTTAGGAGCTGTGGAGTTTATCTTTCAATATGACTTTTCCTTCCTAAACCCAGTCTGCATGTCTGACAGTTCTCTGTTAATGTGCTGTTCCAGTTTATTTTGGATAATTTTCAGCAGAATCGTGCTTGCATATGATATTAGTGATACTGTTTAATAATTTCCACTTTATATTGGGTCACCTTTCTTTGGAATGGGAACAGATATGGATCTCTTTCAGTCTGTTGGCCAAATAGTTGTATTCCAGATTTCTTGGCACAACTAGGTGAATACATCCATGGCAGCGTCTGTTTGTTGAAATAAGTCAATTGGTATGCCATCAATTCCTGGGGCCTTGTTTTTTGCCAGTTCCTTCAGAGCAACTTGAATTTCTTCCTTCATCACTAAAAGCTCTTGCTCAGATGTTGTTTCATGAAATTCTGTGTCAGCCAGTTCTTTTTGGTACAATGACTTTGTAAACTCCTTCTATCTTCTTTTAATTCTTCCTGGATCATTTAATATTCTGCCCAAAACATCCTTAAGTATTGCAACTCAAGGCTTGAATTTGTTTTTCAGTCCCTGACCTTAATAAATGCCAAGCAAGTTCAGCCCTTTTGATTTTCTGACTCCAGCTTTTTGCACATTTCATTACAACACTTCACTTTGTCTTTCCGTGCTTTCCCTTGAAATCTTCTGTTCAGCTCCTTAGTTTCTTGATTTCTTCCCTTTGCTTTGGCTTTCTGAGCACTCTAGTACAGTATTCAGAGTCTTGTCTGACATCAGTTTTGGTCTTTTCTTCCTCGTCTGTCTTTGTAGTGACCTTTCACATTCTTCATGGATTTATATTCTTGATATCCTCCCACAGCTAATCTGGTCTTCTCTCATTAGTGTTCAAGGCCCCAAACCTGTTTCTGAGATGGTTTTGAAGTTCAAGTGGGATAGACTCCATGTCAAATTTTGGTTCCTGTGGATTTTATTTTTCTTTAGCTTCAGCTTGAATTTGCATATGAGTAGTTGGTGGTCTGTTCCACAATCAGCCAGATGTGCAGGCTGGGTTTAGAAGAGGCCATGTAGCTAATGTTAGATGGATCTTGACTGAAAGCAGAGAGTACCAGAGGAATGTCTATCTGTATTTCATTGACTATGCAAAGGTATTTGACTGTGTGGATCACAACAAACTGGCTAACTTTGAGAGGAATGGGAATCACTGAACACTTGATTGTGCTTATGCAAAACCTATACTTGGACCAGGAGGCACTCATCAGAACAGAGCAAGGAAAACACTGCATGGTTCAAATTCAGATGGATGTACACCAGGGATGTGTCCTATCTCCATACCTTTTCAATCTATATGCAGAAGAAGTTATCAGGAAGGCTTGACTCTATAAGGAGGACTGTGGGATTAAGATTGGAGGAAGCTTCATCAACAACCTACATTATGCAGATGATACAACCTTGCTTGCTGAAACAGAGGAGGACCTGAGGCACTTGCTGCAGAAGGTTAAGGACTGCAGAGTTGAATATGGATTGAAGCTTAACATTAAGAAAACAAAGATTCTCATCACGGGGCCTATTGGCAGCATCAAGATGGACGATGAAGGGATTGAGATTGTTAACAACTTTATTTTGCTTAACTCCACAATCAACACTTTTGGTACCAGCAACCAGGAAATCAAAAGATGACTTGCACTGGGAAAGTCTGCTGTCAACAACATCACCAGAGTACTGAAGAGCAACTAAGTCAGTCTGGAGACTAAGGTGCACCTGATCCAGGCCATGGTCATCACAATTACTTGCTATGCATCAGAAAGCTTGACAATGACTAAGGATGATAGAAGGAGAACTGATGCCTTTAAGCTATGGTGCTGGAGAAGAGTATTGAATATACCATGGGCTGCTAGGAGAACAAACTAGTTCGCCCTAGAGAGGGTAAAACTAGGCTACACCTTGGAGGCAAGGATTTTGAAGCTTTGTCTAACATACTTTGTGCACGTTGCAAAGAGGGACCAGTGTAGGTAGGTGTGTCAGAGGCAATAGGGTTGGCACAGGATAAAGCAGGGTTCAGGGCTGTTGTCCGTAGGGTCACTATGAGTTAACTTCTAATAACATCATGACTTCCTAGTCATTATTTGACTTTACTATGTAGATGGGCTGGAATATGCAAATAGAGTATGTTAGACTACCCACAAGGGGATTGTCTATCTACCAATCCACAAGGGAATTGGCCAGTCTCATCAGTATACAAGGGGATTGGCTAGTCTGCCACTGAATTGAGCAAGCCACCAATGAGATGCAGATCTTCTGGCACCATTGAACAAGTAGCAAGAGAATGTAGGATGCCCTTTTTACTCCAGCTCCACTTAAGGCAGCCAGCACCTGTAGCAAAACTGGAGACCGGATAAGAGATGGAAGCTGGGGGCAGGGGAGGAGCCAATACTGTCAGGACTAAGAACTTTTTTTGACAACTGGGAATGGGAAGCCAATATTGGCAGGACTGAGACATTGGGAACACTGGCCTAACACCATGAGGCTCAAAGCTGAGGTTCCTGTGTGCACATTTTGGGAGCTGTCTTGACTGTCTTCTGTTATTAATCTGTATTATAATCTTTTGACTTCCTCAGTATGGTTTTGTGTGGTCTGTGAGCTATCACACTGGATTTTTAACCCAGTAAGCAGTAAGACTGGTGTTGAGATGATTAGGAAAAAGTACGGGAGCGTGGGGGACATGTCTGTCCTCATGGGGATTGGTTTTGTGTTATTGATACTGTTGATGGGAACAGTTCTCCTTTGTAAACTTGGTAAAGGTCAGATATAGCCATTCCCACATGGCCATTGCTTCTTTTAAACAACAAAATTATTAATTTTAATGAACGTTTACAGAAATTTTGGATTTCCATTCATTTATTGTTGCATTTTTCTCCCTGCCCCCCCCTCCCCCCCCCAGTTCGCTCCTCTCTCTGAAAAGTAAAAGAAAAATTCCTTCATTGGTATGTAAACCTCCCCCCCCCCCGCCCCAGCCATTGCTCTTTTTAGTAGGAGTATGATGGGCAATACTTTGTTTATTAGTCATTTTTTCTGTGTTGTTGTTACATGCCAGCAAGTCAACTCTGACCCATAATATCCTTATGAACAATGGCCTGAACCCTCCCCTATCCTGGGCCAACCTCATCCTCTCTGACACATCTGCCTCCATTGGCATAGTTACTGTGTCAATTCATCTCATCTGGGGCCTTCCTCTCTTGCACTGTCCCTCTGTGCTTCCAAAACTGATGCCATTCTTCAAGGGCTGGTCCCTTCTGGCAATATGCCCAAAGTATGTGAGATGGAGCTTCAGAGTCCTTGCCTCCAAGGAGCAACCTGGTTTCAAGTTGAGTCACACTCGTAGTGACCCTTCATTGTATTTCCAAGGCTGTAGTCTTTATGCCAGGAGACTGCCCATATTTCCTTCATGCAGCTGCTGGTGGATTCAAACCACCAACCTATCTGACATGTTCCACACTACACCAACAGGACTCCTTACTGTCTAAATAATTTTTTCAGAGTTCCATTTTCAGTCATTAATTTTCTCCTCAGCTGTACTTAATTCATCAGTGGGCAAATTTCAGTGTCTTAATTTTTTTATTCTTGCAAGCTTTTTTGTTTGTTTGTTTGGGGTTTTTTTTGGCAAACTTTTTATAGCTAATTTTCAAACCTGCCTCTTTCTCATGTTGCCCTAGTCTTTCTTTACAGCTTCTTTGCATTTTACCATTTTGTTAAAGTGAAATTCAGTTCTTCTATAACATTTTTCAAAATAATTTTGTGATTTTGTTTTTGAATGATATTATTTCTCCTATTCTCTTCATTTTCTCATGGACTTTTTCTTTCGTTTTTGCATTTTTGAGGGTGTGGGGAACCTACTCATTTTATGACACTCTGTAGTGTTTACGTATCTCAGCAAAACTCTTCTTTATTTTCTTCCCTCCCTCTCAAACCTTTCTCTTATTTCCCTCACCCAAAAAGCACATACTGTAATATATCCAGTAAAAAAACCCATTTGGGTACATGGCCTTATCCAATGGTTTATGTGTTTTAAGTCTCTCAATAATGTTATACTTTAGATCTCACTCTTTTTTATTTTTTTCACTCAATACATTGCTTCCTATGTAGATAATTTTGTTTTTTCCTGATGCACTATTTCTGTAGTATGCATCCTGCAGATTTGCTTATACATTCTTTTTGTAAAGAACTTCTAAATTGCCTCTCATCTGCCAGCTACCACAACAATGTTCTGGTGATTTTTCTAGCCAAGCTTCCTTATGTGGACTTATAGGAAAAAGTTATTTGTAGGATATGTACTGGGAGTATGAATCCTGGGTCACAGAATATATATGCACAACTAACTTTACAAACTAGTTCCAGATTGCTTCTCTAGAACAGCTCTATCAATTTATATTCCCACTAGTGTATCCAGGGTTAAAAGACAGATTCTGCCACATGTTACTTGGGGATTTTGGAATCTCTTAGCTTGGTTTCCACATGAGTAAAAATGAAATTATGGTATCTGTCTGCTTCCCCAGATTTTTAAGAGGATTAAGTGAGTTAATACATAAAGCCTGTAGAACACTTCTTGAGCTTCTTGTTGTTGTATGCCATCAAGTTGGAACTGACCCATAGCTGACCCTCTCGTGGATTTTCAGAGACTAAATCACACGGGAAGAGATTGTCCGCCCTTCTCCTGCAGAGCAGCCGGTGGATTCAAACTGTGTGTGGTTAAGATTGTAGCACAGCTAAGTGTGATTGTTGCTGTAGTAACGAATACTATTACTACATGTTAGCCAATTGAGCTTCCCCTTTCCTGAGCCGCCTAGTTGTATCATATGCCCACTTTTTCTTGGACTTCATTTCCCCCCCTAAAATTTATAGGAGTTTCATACATATTCTAGGTATTATTTCATTATTGGCATTTAAAAGAAAAAGCAAGTGTCGCCTGCCAGTTCTACCATTATGTCTTGTTAATAATGTCTGTAGAATTAGTTCTTTAATGAAAGTATTGTTGATTAATAATTTATCCTTGGTGTTTTGTTTATTTTTACTTCGAGGACATTGTTTAAAAAAAATCTTTCTCTACCCCAACTTCAAAGATAGCTTCTGGCATTTTATACTTCTCACATTCAGGTCTTCCTTGGCAGGTCTGCAGTAGTGAGCTTCTTTCCATGTTTTGCCCCCGTGGGAGTCCCCGAGCCTTGGGTTATGGGTTCCTTTGTAGTACACAGTGTCAGTTTGGGCCCTTCACCTCAGTACAGCATAACCTCAGTATGGTGTAGGCCTACATTTTACATTTCTTGTTGGTGTCCTTTCTCCTTCCACTCAAAGCCCAGATAATTAGCAACTTTCATTGCTGATTCCCTGAGCCAGTTAGCAGTGATTTTCTTTCAGACTTCTTATCGAGAAAGGATAGACTTGTGAGGCCCTGGGCTTTTCCAGTCCCAGTGCCCCCATGAGTCTGAACTGTGTTTCTAGGCCTTTGTGAGCCTTAATTCTTCCTCCTGCAAATCTGGGGCTCTTGTGGGAGTTTGAAACTGGAACTGGCCACCATGATCTCAGCTCATGAGAAAAACACTTTTTGCTTTAATTTTGATGTTTTTTTTCATTTCAGATGCCTGGAGATTTCCTCTTGTCTTTCTTTTTTGCCTATGTATTTTTCAAGTATTTTTCTTATGCTTTACCCAGCATTTTCATGTGTTTGTAGTAGGAATACTAAGGACAGAGTTTTGGCCAAAATAGCGCACTGAAGCAGTGTAAACAAGAATTCACTTTATAAATAACACACAAAGCCTTAACAACCAAATAGACATTAGTGTGGTTTTTCCAAGAACAAATTATAGCAACATAGTTGTTTATATCACCCTAGTGTACTACTTCCTCCAAAATGTGTCCTTAATATTCTTATTAATCTTAGTAAAACTTTTAACTTTCAATGTTGCAACTTTACATTGCTATATATAAAGTCCTTGGCTACCTTTAAATGTTTTGTAGCTTATCTCCAGTTTCCTTTTTTTCTAAGAATTTAACTATTTTTTAGTAGCTATATAAGGGAGCTTATTACCTAACTAGTGAGAAAGGGGTTGTACTGCCAACCCGAAGGCATTTTGTTCAAATCCACCAGCCTGCTTCTAGGAAGAAAATGGGGCAATTTCCTCAGCTCTGAGATACAGCCTCTGAAAACCCTGTAGAGAATTAGCCATGCATTGTTTCTGACTCAGTGGCACTTAGAACAACATAAACAATAAGCAATTGGCTAGGATTTTTTTAAAGACCAGAATTGCTTATTCTGCTAAACTTTCTCTATTATTTTCTGATTCAGCTGTTAACAGAAAAATGGAATTCTTCTGGTTCTGTGATTCATATGCAAAGTACTCACCTCTGGCTCATTGATGGGTCTTCTTGTTTTTCAACCTAATGACAGAGGTGGAGTCTCTCCCCAGAAAAAAATTACCACAAAATAATCTTTTAAGTAAGTTTTAATTTATCTTGCTGTAGAACCTCAACCACTTGTTTCTTGTTATTGAGAATGTTTATGAGGATCTGATGTATGTCCAGCCATATGTGATTTTAGTAGTCCAAAAGGCTTATCATCACTCTTGTTTTACTATAATATGTTCTTGAAAAAACCACCCTAGTAACTGTTATGGAGTTTATGCTTTTTGTTATTTATAAATTGAATTTTTTAATACTTTTTCAAATAGTAAAGTAAGTTTATTTTTATATTTACCATTGCACTGTTTCTCTTTTCTGAAAAAAAAAAAAAAATTGAAAACAACTGGTATGTATTTTTCTATAATGGCTCAAATACTAAAACAGAAACTATACTCAAATAAGGCTTGATGTGATTGTTATGTGTCATCCAGTCAAATACAACATACAGTGACCCTGTGGGCAACAGATCTGAGCCGTGCGCCATGCTTACCATCTCTGAATTGATGGAGCCCATTGTTAGAATCACAGCGTTGACTGATCTTGTTGAGAGCCTTTCTTTCTCTGACCCACTACCTTTCCCAGTAGAGCATTTTCTCCCAAGGACTGGCCCCTTCTGACAACATGCCCAAAGTGTGTGAGACCAAGTTTCACCATCCTTGCCTCAGGGAGCAGTGTGATTGCACCACCTCCAGGACAGATTTGCTAGTTCTTTTGGCAGTCCATGGGATATTCAGTACTCTTTTCTCCAGCACCTCAATCAAAAGGCATCAGTTCTTTGGTATGCCTTATTCACTGTCTGACTTTCCAATGCATTGTAAACAATTGAAAATTCCATAGGTTGGATCAGGCACATTTCAGTCTTTAAACGACATGCATGTTCTTTAGCAGTTTGGGGAGGTCCTTGAAAGTAAATTTTTCCCAGTACAGCACATTTTTTTTTTTACTTCTTGACTACTGCACATTGGGTGTTGTTTGTGGATCCAAGTAAAATTAAATCCTTGACAGCTTCAGTCTTTTCTTCATCTGCTGTGATGTAAGGAGGTTTGTTTCCTTTCTTAATGTTGTTGATATCTAATCCATATTGAAGGCTTTAGTCTTTTGCAGCAGGTGTTTCAAGTCCCCTTCACTTTCTGCATGCAAGGTTCCATCTGCATAATGCAGATTGCTGTCGAGTCTTCTCCATTCTTGATGCCACATTTTTCTTCATACAGTCCAGCTTCTTGAATGATTCACTCAGTTTACAGATTGAATAGGTCTAGAGAAAGGAAACCCTGACACACACCTTTCCTGCTTTCAAACCATGCAGTGTTCCATTGCTCTATGCAAACGGCTGCTTCTTGTTTTGTTTATAGGTTTATCATGAGCACAACTAATTGTTCCGGGATTCTCATTCTTCTCAGTGTTATAACTTGTTATGATCCACACATTTCAAATACCTTTACATAGTCAGTAAAACATAACTAAACACCTTTCTTGTATTCTCTTTCAACCAAGATGCATTTGACATCAGCAGTTATATCCATGGCCTCTTCTAAATCCAGCTTGAATTTCTGATACTTTTCTGTGAATGAACTGTTTGAACCATTTTTTAATACACTTCAATAAGATTTAAGTTGTCTCTGATATTATGTATACTATTCAGTAATTAGAAAGCTGCACAGTGACGAGGGATGATAGAAGGAGAATTGATGCCTTTGAGGTGCGGTGCTGGAGAAGAGAATTGAATATACCATGAACTGCTAGGAAAATAAACAGGTTCATCCTAGAGAGGGTGAAATCAGCTGCTCCTCAGAGTCAAGAATTCTGAAGCTTTAACTGACATACTTTGAACATGTTGCACAAAGGGACCAGTCCTTACAGAGGGACATCATGCTTGCCAGGATGGAGGGACAACGCAGGAGTCGAAGACACTAGATAGAGATGGATTGACTCAGTGACTGGGATAATGGGGGCAGGTGTGTTGGAGACAGTAAGATTGGCTCAAGATAGAGCAGGGCTCAGAACTGTTGTACATAGGGTCACTATGAATTGCAAGCAACTCAATGCCATATAAAAACAACAAAAACTGTTAGATTGCCATTTTTTAAAAAATCAGAAACAAAGATTCCCCATAGAAGAAGCTGAATAATATACCGTGAATTCACTAATGCCCTACAGTATTAAGGACTATAGCACAGATGGGCTTTGGGGTGGTAGTGGTTGTTAGCTGCTATAGAGTCAATTCCAGCTCATAACAAAACTCGGTTCCACACGGTGAAACCCTGCCTAATCCTGCACCATCCTCACAGTCTCTGCTTTGCCCAATAAGCCCATTTCACAGCTATTGTATCAGACCAACCCACTGAGGGTCTTCCTCTATTTTACTGGCGCTCTGCTAAGCATGATATCCTTCTCTGGAGACTGGTCCTTCCTGAAACATGTCAAAAGAATATGACAGTCTTACCATCTTCACTTCTGAGGAACATTCTGGTTGTACTTTTAATTGAAAAATTCACATTCATTTTAGGAAATGTTTTACTTTTGTTGTTGTTGTTGTTTGCTTGTTTCTAATGATTGAGAATATAAAGAAATATTGGTAGAGGAAGGGTCATCTCTAGTCCTAACAAAAACTATCACTGTAATTTGTAGGTATATTTCTAGTCTCTTTTTTTTTAATGTATTCTCTTCTTACACAAGTGAGATTGTACAATTTGGTTACTCCCGTTACATCCTCAGATCCACTCTGAACTCGTGGTGTCTCCTTCCCTAAACTGTCTTGTCTTGTGCTACCTGGATCCCATAGTGGCATCATCTGTTCGCTCACCAAATCTGAAGCGTGGCGTTGCTCTTCCTTCCCTTTCCTCCATTCAAATCCTAAATCGTGACATCTCTGTTTATAAATATCTTTGACATGTCCTGCTCTATTTTGTGTGACCACTGCTCCCTACTGAAGAATAGTCTGATTTGTCCCTTGAACTCCAGTAGTGGAGTCTGTTTCTATCATTTTCCCCCTCAACTTCTTGATAAGCATATTTAAAATGTTTATTTGACCTTGTAATTCTCTAGGTTGTTAGTACTTGAGGCCCTTCAATACCCTCAGGTTAAATTTCAGACTCGTGAACATGACCTATGCATTTCCCCTGTGGCCAGAACCTTCCTTCTCTCTTCACATTCGTTTCTTGGCACTTCTGTCCCCTGCTTTATATTCAGCATCTCTGAGCTCATTCTGCGCCTCCTAAAGCTCCTCCCCTCCATGGTGGGATGGTTTCTAATCTCTGCCCATGCAGTCTGCCCTACTTGGAATGCTTTTCCTCTCCCTGCTTTGCACCTCGTCAGTGCCTGCTCATCTTGTAAGACACACGTCACGTCTCTTCAAATATTGACTCTAACTCCCGGACTCCTCTATTCCTCAAATTGGGTCTTTGTGTGCAAATCTCTGTTATTACATTTTCCTCCGTTCATTTATTCATTCTGCCAACAAACCAGCAGTATTTATGTCAGGCAGAATTTTAATCATAGGAGATGATACAGCAGATGATAAAGTACCTTCCTGAATGGAGTTTATGTTCTAGTGAAGAAAGATAGGTACTAAGCAAGTGAAAATGTGTGCCAGTAGGTGGTAAGTGCCGTGGTGAAAAAGAAAGCATTAAAGTAAGGAGTTGTGGGGCATTCTGAGGGTCCTTGTTAAAGAACATGGTCGAGGAAGGCCTGACTGCGAAGGTGGCCTTTGAGCAGAGACGGAAGTGATGGAAGTGAGAGAGCTGTGCTGATAGGTGAGTACCCTGAGACCAAGCGTATTCCAGAAACAGCAAGGGAGGAAGTATGCTCAGAGCAGTGGGGCTAAGAGAGAGACCAGGACAAGGTGGATCAAAGAGCTAATCATGAGCCAGGTCATGAAAGCTTTGCAGACCCTTATTAGGACACTGACTCTTACTGTGAATTGGAGGTTTTTGTATAAAGATGTGACAGAATCACTCTCACTAGAATCATTGTGACAATTAGATGGGTACGTGCATATAGGGCATTATATTTAGTCCTGTTTATATAGTGAGGATGGCACAGGATAAGGCAGGACTCAGATCTATTCCTAGGGTAGCTGTGAGTCAGAGTTAACTACACAGCACTTACCAACAACAATAACAGTACATAGTGAAGGACATCATCATTATTATAAACTGTACCAAGCAAATCTACTGCCATCAAGTCCATTCCAACTTACGGTTGCCCGAAAGCTGCCTCATAGGATTTCCAAGGCTGTAAATCTTTATGGAAGCCGACTGCACTGTTTTTCTCTCATGGGGTCACACTGCCCTCTGTGGTTAGGGGCTGACCACTTGAGCGCAGAACTACCACGCTCCTCACATTTATAATTCTTCATTTTGTATACCTGGTACAGTATCCCATCCCATTAAGCAGCATTTGGTGAATGAATAAATCCTTTTTGTTCCTTTGTTTAGAATTATTTCCATGGTGCTTCCCCATGTGCCCATATGGAGTAACATGGTGTCTTTCTGATTTCTCCAGGTTGATTCTCACAAAGTGAACTCTGAGAGAAGTCCTGAGGTGCAGAGTTGATGTGATGGAGCTTCCCAACTACAGCCGGCAGCTGCTGCAGCAGCTGTACACGCTGTGTAAGGAGCAGCAGTTCTGTGATTGCACCATCTCCATCGGCTCCATTTACTTCAGGGCACACAAGCTGGTCCTGGCTGCTGCCAGCCTCCTCTTCAAAACGCTGCTGGACAGCACAGACACCATCTCCATCGATGCCTCTGTGGTGAGCCCTGAGGAGTTTGCCCTCTTGCTAGAAATGATGTACACTGGCAGACTCCCTGTGGGCAAGCACAACTTCTCCAAAATCATCTCTTTAGCTGACAGCCTTCAGATGTTTGATGTAGCTGTCAGCTGTAAAAATCTTCTCACCAACCTTGTGAACTGCTCCGTGCAGGGTCAGACTATGAGAGATGTTGCTGTGCCAGCACCAGAGTCAGTCAAGAAGGAAGCTGAGAAACTGCAAGTAGAAATCGTTTCCTCTGAGAGTTCTGGAGAGCCTTGTGTTTCCCATGAGGGTCCTGCCCTTCCAGGAGGCTTTGGGAAAGCAGACCCACAGGAGGCCACCCAGATGGTCACACAAGATTCTTCCACCACCCAGGAGATGCAAAGGAGCGCAGGAACGTCAGTGGAGACTCCCAGTGCAGTGGAAGTTTGTCCTTCTTCCCCTGCTATACAGACCTTTAGTGAGACCACAGAGGCAGGCACAGAACCAGGTAACATCCACTCAGTAGTAGTTTTATGATCTCCTTTTCATTTGTTAGTGAGTCGATTCAGGGATCTTTGTTAATTTTTTCTGTTTCATTAATCATTTTACCAAAGACTACTTGTTAGCAAAGAGGCTAAAATCCAGCGGCATACTCTGGTTGAGCCCAGCTGCTATTAAAAGTGCCTGTGTTTTGAGTACTGGAAATCTGAAGGTGGACCGCAGAAAAGAAAAGCAGTGTTGAGATAGTGGTAGCAGTAATCACCGTTTCTAGTAATTACACGTTATTTTAACCAGGCTCAGTCTAAGAAGTTGTGAAAGACATTGTTGTCTGTGACTTGCTGCGTTATCTGTTAAATGCAGTATATGACTTCAAGATTTTCCACAGACAGCTTGAACTTTTTATTTAATCACTTCAAGTAATAAATGACTGATGTGTTGTTTTTTTCTTTTCCCCTTTTAATGTTCAGAACATGAGAGAAAACAATACCAGCTGGATTTTCTTCTGGAAAATGAAAGTACCTTCTCAGATGCACTCTCCGTTACCCAGGATGTTTTCAAAAGACTAGAGAATTGTTCAAAAATTAAAGGCCCACAGAAGGAGGTAGATATTGTTTCTGTTTTGTTTGCTACTTGACTGTTCTCAGGATAAAACAGCAACTTTCCATATGGGGCAGAAATCTGAAAATGTAAAATCCCTAAGGGGTTTCCATTTTTTCCACACTTCTTTTGGTATTTATTCTCTAAAGGCCAGTCTTGCAAAAATTCTGGGTAAGAAAGATACTTTCAGCATCAACTTGGGTTTTGATCCCAGGCAAATTCCAGCTTACCAGCAGTTTGAACCAAGATACTTAGCGGTACATACCACTCCTGATTACTGGAGGATAATATTAGGCATAAGATAGTTGTAATAACTGTTAGAGACTTAAGCAATAAAACAAAAACAAAACTACAGAGGCATCTTAGTTATTTAAGGCTGCTTTAGTAGATTCCGTAAATTAATGACTTTGACAGAAATTTATCCTCTCACAGTTTAGTAAAAATTCTGGTTGCTAATGCTTTATTGGTGGCTCCTTGGAGGCAAGGATTCTGAGGCTCCGTCTAACATACTTTGGACATGTTGCCAGGAGGGACGGGTCCTTGGAGAGGGACATCATGCTTGGGAGGGTGGAGGGACAGCACAGGAGGGGAAGGCCCTCTATGAGGTGGATTGATTCAGTGACTGGGATAATCGGGATGGGAGTGTCAGAAACAGTGCGGTTGGCACAGGACAGAGCAGAGTTTAGGGCGGTTGTACATAGGGTCGCTATGAGTCACAAGCGACTCGATGGCACATAACAACAACAACAACAACAATGCCTTATTCGTTGTGGAGGAAAGTCTTCCTTTCCTTCAGTATCTTTGTGTTTTGGTCTTCCAGTGTCAAGGAATTTTTTTGATCTGGGTCCCAGGTTGAAAACTATGCAGATTACTTCTGGTGACTATTTCTTGGTAGTACTAAGATCCCCAAGAGAATTCTAGTGGCTTATTGTTGTTAGGTACCATCAAGTCAAGTACAACTCATAGCAACCCAGATGAACAACACATCCATCCTATCCTGTGCGGTCTTCACTCTTTGTGACACAGTAGAGCCCATTGTGGTAGTTGCAAGCCAATCCACCTGATCAAGAGTCCTCCTCTCCTTCACTGTCCCTCCATCCTTCCCAGCATAATGTCCCTTTACAAGGAATAGCCCCTCGTAGCAACATGCCCAAATTATGTGAGGTGAAGTCTCATCATCCTTGCCTCCAAAGAGCACTCTGGCTCCGCCATATCCAATATCATCTTAGGCATAGGTTTGAGGCATTGAATACCAATGACCAAAGATAATTATCAGTATATCGCTTATGAAGAGAGCAAAAAAGTCATTACAAAGACAGAGGAGAAAGGAAATCCAAATGGATATCAGAAGAGACTGAAAATTGAGAAGACAAAACAAATGGAAAACATTCTGAAGTAAAAGAGCTGAGCAGAAGATTTCAAAGAGCTGAATAGATTTCAAAGGGCAGCTCGAGAGGACAAAGCAAAGTATTATAATGGAATGTACAGAGAGCGAGAATTGGAGTCTAAAAAAGGAAGAACTCACTTTGCATTTCTCAAAGCAGAGAGAACTGAAAAACAAGTTTAAAGCTCAAGTTGCAATACTGAAAGATGCTATGGGCAATATATTGAATGACCCAGAAAGTATCAAAGAAGATGAAGGGAATACACAGCATCACTGTACTCATGGTTTAGTGGTAAGGAATTATACTGCCAACCCAAAAGTATGTAGTTCAAGTCCACCAGCTACTCCTCCAGAGAAAGATGGGCTGTCTCCTTCTATGTGATTTACTGCCTTGGAAACTGAGGGTCAGCCATGAATCAAAGACATAAATGCTAATCTCAAAGGTATTCAGCAGCTGAGGCTTTTGTCTTTTCCTGCTTCTTTTTATCTCTAGTGACAAAAGATAACACAGGCCACCCCCTAGCGAAACTTCTCTCACACCCAAGTAAGGATTCATGGGTTGAGTGTCACATTTCACCCTTGATCCTTTTACAGCTGTTTATTTGGTTTATCTGACCTTGGGGAGATCCTTACATAGCTTTCATATTATATGGTTGTATTTTTTTAGGGTATATAATTTGATACATGACAAAT
This sequence comes from Elephantulus edwardii, assembly GCF_000299155.1. Classification (NCBI taxonomy): domain Eukaryota; kingdom Metazoa; phylum Chordata; class Mammalia; order Macroscelidea; family Macroscelididae; genus Elephantulus; species Elephantulus edwardii. The sequence goes on along the minus strand of NW_006399778.1, from coordinate 8,817,491 downwards.
TGAGAACCTCAAAACTTGTGTAAGAAGGATTTAGTGTATCTGTGTTTATAGAAAATTGCATCCGTGTTGAAGAAACAATGACCATTTTCAGATATAAAAGCAATACTGGCCACAGCCTTGAAGCTGACTCCTACTCACAGCAGCTTCCATGCAAAAGCCTTTTGGTTAGAGCAACACACCTCACACTGTGCCACCAGAGCTCCTTAAAAACACTAATCTCATCTCACTGCCATCAATTCTGAACCAACTCATAGCTGACCTTCCAGCAGATTTTCAGAGACTATAAGTTACAGGGGAGAAGATTGCCCATCCTTCTCCTGAGGAGCAGATGGTGGGTTCAAATCATTCACCTTTGGTTTGGCAGCTCAAATCCCTATGCATTAGGCCACCAGCATATGTTGTTATTGTTAGGTGTCATCAAGTCCCTTACGGCTGCGTGAGCCTCTGATCTGAACCTCACCCTCTCCTGTGCCATCCTCACCATCTCTGACAGTCTCACACCCGTTGTTACAGTTACTATGTCAGTTCGTCTTGTTGGAGGACGTCCTCTCTTTCTCTGACCCTCCAGAGTGTAGTAGATGTTCATTAAGCACCTACTTTGCTGAGCATATACATATGTTGTGTCACTTAATCCTCACAGAAGTCCTTAAGGTGGGTGCTGTTTTTAAGTTTAGTTTGTATGGATGAAAAGACATTGTGTAACTTGGCCATGGTCTTAAAACTCTTACCCAGATTTCAAACATATGTATTCAGACTTGAGAACTGTTCTCTGACACCCTGGGTTACACTGCCTCTGAGAGGGAGGAAGTGATACACATACGTATAAACATTTAGGACTTGCCTGACAGAAACTGCCCAGTGACTGTCCTTGTCTGTTTCCTAACTCACCTTTACTTTCTTTGAGTACCTTATTGACCCCTATCCCTCCTTGTGTGCTCCCTCCATACCCCCTGCACGGTTAAATACCAAAACCACTTAGAATTCCCTTCCTTTCTGCTTTCTACCACCCGTACTGAGAGGCCCCTGGCAGAAGGGCGTGCACTACACCAGCCAGCTTGATCAGTTGATTGACAAGTGTAGGCTAAGCCAATTTAATGTCTTACTATTTAAGCAGTGGATGCCAAATATTTAATTATCTTCTTGATTCATAGCAAGTTGCTTTAAAAAAAACAAATGCAATGCCCAATATTTCTTTTAGCTCCACAGTTGGTTATCAATTGTTTTCTTGGAAGATAAACTTTTTATAAGGCTGAGCAAACTGGATAGCTCTCTTAGGGAGGTTTTCCGTTGTAAGTCCGTGCCTGTTTTGTACCGATTATGCTTAATGAGATTGTTGTGGTTGCTGTGTGCTGTTGAGTCACCTACATAGCAACCCTGTGAATAGTGGCTCTGAACCTTACCCTGTCCTGAGCCAACCTCACCACCTCTAACACACCTGACCCCATTACCACTGTCACTGTATCAGTCCATCTCATCAAGGGTTATCCTCTCCTACACTGACCCTCCATCCTTCTAAGCATGTTGTCCTTCTCCAAAGACTAGCCACTCTTGACAGTATACCCAAAAAGTATGTGAGACAGAGCTTCAAAATCCTTTTCTCCAAGGAACAATGTGGTTTCACCCTCTCCAGGTAGACCTGCTTGTTCTCTTGACAATCCATGGCATGTTTAGTACTCTTCTCCAGCCCCACAACTCGAAGGCATCAATTCTTCTTTTGTCATCCCTAGACATTGTCTAACTCTTAGGTATACAGCAGGCAATTGAGAAGACCATGGATTGTATCAGGTGCACCTTAGTCTGACTGACACTGTTCCTCCCTAACACTGTGGAGAGGTCTTTGACAGCAGATTTTTCCCAATGCAACTAGTTTTTTTATTTACTGAATGCTAGTGTCAAAAGTGTTGATTGTGGATCCAGCAATATTCGTTAGTAGCCTCAAACATTGCTCCATCTATCTTGGTGCTGCTATTGGCCTAGTGGTGAGGTTCTTTGTTTTATTAACATCAAAATGCAGCTTATATTGAAGATTACAGTCCTTGATCTTCTAAGTCCTGCTCAGTTTCAGTAAACAGGTGTCATCTACATAATGCAGGTTGTTGATGAGTCTTCTTCCAATCCTTATGCCTCATTCTCTTCTAGAGAAAAAATCTGGCTTCTAGAATGATCTGTTCAGCATATAGATTTTTTTAAAGTACTGAGAAAGGCTATATCTCTTACACACTCTTTTCTTGATTTTTGAGCCATACAGTGTTCCCTTCGTCTGTTGAGACTATAGCTTCTTGTTCTAGGTAAAAGTTTCGCATGAGCACAATTAAGTGTTCTGGGATTCCCATTTGTCTCACTGATAGCCACAATTTGTTGTGATCCTCACAATCAAATACCTTTACATAATTGATAAAACACAAATAGATATCCTTCTGTACTCTCTGTCTTCAGCCAAGATCTTTCTGACCTCAGCAGTGACAATCTCTAGTGTCACAGCCTCTATTAAGCCCAGTTTGTATTTCTGGCAATTCTCTGTTGATGTACTGTTCTGATAGCTTTTAGATAATTTCAGCAAGAGTTTGCTTGCATGTGATACTGTTCGGTAATTTCCATAATCTATTGAATTCCATTTTGGGGGAATGGGTATAGATATGAATGACATTATGGTTCTATATTTCTGCACTTGGATGTTTTTCTGATTGTCCAGTCCCTTAGTTTTGTTTTTAGTCTCTTGCTTTGATAGCTTATAGGCACACCTCTTCATTGTCTCACTTAATATTGGTTACAGAGGAGCAACCTCATTCCTTAGATCAGCAATATTCCAATTATTAGTGTCTCGTCTGTGCTTGTTTGAATTGTACAAATGCATTTTGTTTTAAATAGTGAGGCCCATGAGTGCCTGGCATATAACAGGTACTCAAGAAATGCCTGTTACCCCTTGAGGATCATAATCAACTAAGGAGCTAATATTGCCAGTCTTTCTCATTCTTGTGCTAGAAATCTTAGTGAGAGCAATAAAACAGGAAGGGAAATAAAAGACATTCAAATTGGTATGAGAGAAGTAAAAGTATTCCTGTTTGCAGAAGGTACAGTTTTGGACACAATCTCAGAGATTCTTTAGAAAGCTCCTGGGTTCAGCAAAGTGTTAGGGTACAAGATTAATGTACAAAAATTAGGCAGACTCTTCAGAGTTCTTAATAAAGAGAACTCTGAAAAAGAAATTAGCAGAAGTAATACTATTTGAAACAGCCATCAAAATGATTAAATCTTAGGAATAAATCTATTCAGGGATGTACAAGCCTTCAAAAAATAAAATTACAGAACACTACTATAAGAAACCAACATACATGAAAGATTCCCTCCCCCATTTATTTATTTCACAATGTTAAGCCATTGTGAAAATGTCAGGACTGTCCAGAAGAATCCATAGATGCAGTGCAATCCTGATCTAGATTCCATCAATATTCCTTAAAAACATAGGAAAACTAACCAACAACTTTGGAAGGGAAAGAAACTCCACAAAACAAAGTATGAGGCCTGATACTTCCTCAATTCAAAACCTACTCTTTAACCATGGTGTTCCAAACAGTTTAATACTAACACAATGACAGTGACATGTTGTTGTCATAGGCAACTCATAGTGACCCTGTGAACCAAAGTTCTCAACAGTTGTGTGACTTTCATCCTCTCTCCAGGTTTATAGTGTTTCCGGAGGCAAGCCATTTTGGAAACAGATGCCACTCCTGCTTCCAAGCTTGTTTTAATTGGGGAGCTCCACCAAATATTGTCCACTATGGGTAATTATTATCACATTTGACACATCAGTGTCACAGTGTTCAGCTTCACAGCGACCACAAGTTACTTCTGTATGGCAGGTGGACGCGCCAGGGCTATACAACCTAGAAGAATTTTTTCCATTGGTATTCCCACCCCCAATGGTATTTTACCATTCCAGCATGCCCAAATGCTGGCAAACCCTGTGCCAGAGACCCCTAATTAATCTAGCAAGTCCACTCTGTGGCCACCCAGTTGGGGCAAACAGAAAACCACAAACACCCCAGCATTCCAAACTTGCCTCTCCCTCAGGCTCCAGAGACCGCATGCATCCGTCCTGCTGACACTGAGACTCAGGAGAGACACTCGCTCTTATCCTCCAGGTGTGGCCATACATTTCAGTGTTTTACCATTCCGGCATGCCCAAATGCTGGCAAACTCTGGGCTAGAGACCCCTAATTAATCTAGCAAGTCCGCTCTGTGGCCACCCACTTGGGGCAAACAGAAAGCCACAAACAGTGACATAGACCAATGAAATAAAGCTGAGAAAACCTGAACTAAATTCATCTCTGTGGACAGCTAATCTTCGGATTAGATGGAAAAGGGATAGTCTCTCTGACAGCACTAGCAAAACTGTATAAACATTTGCAGAAAAATCAATCAAGATCCATACTTCACACTACATGTGAAAAATAGCTCAAGATGAATCAAAAACCTGTATGTAAAACCTGAAACTATTAAGATCATGGAGAAAGCATAGAGGCAAACTAAGGGGCCCTAATTTAGGGCATCATCTATCAAACATAACTGAAAATTTATAAACAGAATATGAATTCGCTGACTGAAATAATCTAGAAATTAAACACTTAGACTTCTCTAAAGACTTTGCCAAAAGAATGAAAAGAGAACTTACAGACGGGGGGAGAAATTTGGCACTGACACAACTTGACAAGAGACTAATCTTTAAAATGTATAGAAAACTTTAGCATTTCAACATCAAAATGACAAGAAATCCACTTTTAAAATATGCAAATGACATGAACATATATTTTCCCAGAAAAGACATTCAGACGACCAGCAAATGTATAAATCATTAGCAGTGAGGGATGAAGAAGATCAAAAGAGTAATGAAATATCATCTCACTTTGACAGTGTAGTAACAGTGGTCATAAAAGGCGTGGGGAGGAGGGGGCAGGGACGAAAACCAAAACAACAAATACTGGCTGTGGTGTGAGGGATTAGTACTCTTACATGACCGGTAAGGAAAACTAGGTGGCGCTTCATTAAAGAATTAGAAATGAGATAACTTACTACATGATTGAGTTATCCCACTGTTGGGTATATATCCCTGAGATACAAGGAACTGTGATACAGATAGATAAGTGGGCATCTGCTTTCACTGCAGCATTATACACAGTTACTAAGAAATGGAAATAAAAATGTCCATCAGTGGCTAAATGGATAAACAAAATACTGCATTGTACACAGCAATGGGATGCCAAATAGCATTACAGAATAATGATGGCTCTACGGAACACGGAACACGTGGGTAAACCGGGAAGACATGCTGAGTGAAACATTATGCTTATGTTGAAGTATAACTCAACTCATTGAGTCAGAATCAACTCTTAGCTGACCCTCCAGCAGGCTTTCGGAGGTTGCACAGCTTTCTCCCTTGAAGCCACTGGGGCATTCAAACAGCCAGAGAGGCACACCCTTTGCATTAGCAGTGCACCTCCCAATGGACTGCACAACCCGAAGTCATTAACACAGGACAGGTATTATATGAGACTCCTGTTATGAAATATGAATAAGGATGATGGAAAAAGAATCAATGCCTTTGAGTTGTAGTTTTGGAGAAAAGTACTGAAATCCCATGGACTGCCAATAGGACAAACAGATCTGTTTAATTAGGAGGACATACAAAAACTGTGCTCCTTTCAGGCAAAGATTCCAAACTTACTTTGGGCATGTTGTCAGGAGTTTCTAGTTTTGGGGAAAAGGCATGCTGTGAATTGTGGAGATTCAGAGAAAGAGGAAGACCCTCAATGAGATTGATTGACACGGTGACTGTAACAGCAGACTAGAGTGTGTCGGAGATTGTGTGGATGGCGCAGGATAGGGCAGGGTTCAGGTCTGTTGTTCATAGGGTTGCTCTGGGTTGTAGTCCACTTGATAACACCTCATAACAACACTCATAAAAAGTCTAAAAAGGTTCACACACAGAAACATTCTTTGGTGGTTACCAGGGATGGGAAGGGGAAACCATTAACTAGAAGTTGTTGTTGTTGTTGTTGTTATGTGCCGTAGAGTCACTTGCGACTCATAGCGACCCTATGTACAACAGCCCTAAACCCTGCTCTGTCCTGTGCCAATCGCACTGTCTCTGATACTCCCGTCCTGATTACCCCAGTCACTGAATCAATCCATCACATAGAGGGCCTTCCTCTCCTGCGCTGTCCCTCCACCCTCCCAAGCATATGTCCCTCTCCAAGGACCTGTCCCTCCTTAAAACATGTCCAAAGTGTGTTAGACGGAGCCTCAGAATCCTTGCCGCCAAGGAGCCAACCGGTTTTATCCTTTCCAGAATGAATCTGTTTTCTTGGCAGTCCATGGTACCCTCAATACTCTTCTCCAGCACCACAGCTCAAAGGCATCAATTCTCCTTCTATCCTCCTTGGTCATTGTCCAACTCTCTAATGCATAACAAGTGATTGCAAAGACCATGGCCTGTATCAGATGCACCATAGTCTCCAGAGACACACCATTGCTCTTCAGTACTTTGGAGAGGTCCCTAACAGCAGACTTTCCCATCGCAATACGCCTTTTAATTTCCTGACTGCTAGTGCCAAGAGTGTTGACTGTGGAGCCAAGCAAACTAAAGCTGTGAACAATCGCAATCTCTTCACCCTCCATCCTGATGCTGCCAATTGGTCCAGTGGTGAGAATCTTTGTCTTCTTGATATTGAGCCTCAGTCCATATTGGAGGCTGCAGTCCTTGACCCTCGGCAGCAGGTGCTTCAGGTCCTCCTCAGTTTCAGCAAGCAGGGTTGTGTCATCTGCTTATCACAGATTGTTGATAGATATTCCACCAATCTTGACCCCACGTTTCTCCTCATAGAGCCCAGCCTCCCTGATAATCTGTTCTGCATACAGGTTGAAAAGGTTTGGAGACAGGACACATCCCTGGCGTATGCCCTTCCTAATTTTGAACCATGCAGTGTTTCCTTGCTCTGTTCTGACGACTGCCTCTTGGTCCAAGTATAGGTTTCGTATTAGCACGATCAAGTGTTCTGGGATTCTCATTCTTCTTAGAGTCAGTCACAGTTTGTTGTGATTCACACAGTCAAACGCCTTTGCACAGTCAATGAAACACAGATATACATTCCTCTGGTATTCTGTGCTTTCAGCTAAGATCCATCTTACATCAGCTACAATATCTCTAGTACCACTACCCCTTCTAAACCCAGCCTGGACTTCTGGCAGTTCTCAGCTACATAGTTGAAGTATATTAACTTGGATAAAGAGAAAGGCAATATACAATAAGAGGGAGATCCTCAACAGGATGGATTGGCACAGTGACTATAACAGTGAACTGAAGTTTGTCAGAGATGAGGAGAGTGGCCCAAGACAGGAAAAGGTTCAGATCATTGTTCATAAGGCCTGGGAGCTGTAGTCAAGTTGACAGCATATAACAACAATGGCGTAACATGGCCAAGGCAAAGGAAAATACTGGGAGTGACAAGTAAAAGGCAAAAATGGTAGACACTACTACAAAGAAAATCCTGCAGTCACAGTAATAAACTTGGAGTGGCTACGTAAGTGAATAGGTGGGAGATGACTTACGTTAATGATCATTTATAGTTTTATGAGGCTGTTTCTGTGTTTGTACATCCTACAATAAATATACCCAAGTATATAGCATATGAGAGCAAAGTTATGGAAACTCTTTAACCATAACCAAATAACCTTGCATCACTCCACTTGAAGGTTGAGGTCCATTAAAGTTTTGGGGACATCTAGGGCAATTAGCATAACATCATTTACAGTAACAATGTTCTACATTTTACTTTAGTGAGTATTCACTGGTGTCTTGAAAGCTAGTAAGTGAACATTTATGATACAGTTTTTGCTCTGTATTCATCTGAAGCATATGATGGTGGGGGGAAGAAGGCGAAGACTCAGGGAAGTGCCATGTCCTGAGGACTGAAAGAGCACGTGACCTCCTAGTCCTTTAGCCTGAGAGCAGAAGAACCAGGTGGTCCTGGCTAACTATGCACACCTCTTTGATTAGGATCACAATGAAAGGTCCAGGACAGAGGGCAGAAAAATGTACCAAAAAATTCAAGATTATTTTTTAAAAAACCCCAACAACTCAAACAACTTGCCCAGACCAGGGGCAGCACCGAAGGCTGTGGCCCTTAGACACCATTCAAATCTGGAATGAAGCCCACTCCTGAAGATTACCTTTCTGCCAGCGAATAGGACTATCAAGTGAACAATAACTCCAGTGAGGAAGATGCTTACATGGGCATGAATCAACCACCTGAGACAGGTGCCATTTGCCCTAAACCAAAGTTCAGAAGGCAGGAAGGGGCAGGAAAGCCAAGCGAATGGAAATTGGGATCCCAGGGAAGTAGAAAGAGTGCTGGCACACTGAAGGGTTCTCCCTTCCAAGTATTAACCAGGCCCCACCCTGATTAGCTTCCGAGATCGGGCACGTTCAGGGTGGTATGGTCGTAGACCCATACATTGAAGGGATTGCTACTCACATCATGACGGCAACTAAAACACTTTGTAAACGGTCACCTAAACCACAATAAAATGTTAATAATAATGATGACAATTCTTAAAAAAAAAGATCAGTGAGGGGAGATTTCTTCTTGGATACTAAAATGAATTGTAAAGCAAAAATGAAAAATAAATATACATTATACATGTATCCATTCAACATTTCTTTCTCTCTTCCCAGTTTTTGTCCTTATCTTTTGATGGTGACAGCATTAGTAGTACTTTGAAAGAACAGTGGTTCACTGTTGGGGATCATTATAGGCTTATGTTATTTCTTCCTCGGTTTTAGAGGTCAGAGTAAGAGTGCTAGAAATCGCTTGGTGGTTGTATTTAAACCAATTCTGTCATATTCTGTACTAAATCACTCAGCTTCAGAAAGCAAAAAGGGAAAAGATAAAGAACATAAGATTAAATTAAATAAACCATAAAGTTAACAAGGTAACACATAGGCCACCTCCCTCTCTCTTCCCTATCTTTTTTTTTCACACAGCTTTACTGAGGCATAATTGATATCTGTACATATACTGTACAGCTTGATATTTTACACATGTCTGAAACCATTACCACAATCATAGGTCATGAACTCCTAAAGATTTCCTGATGTCCCTTTGTCATCCTTCTCCTCTTTCACTGACCCAGGTAACCATTGATCTGTTTTTTTATCACTGTCAATTAGTTTGCTTATTTCTTGGAGAAAGACATCATGTTGGGAAAGGCAGAGGGGTCAATGAAAGAGAAGGGAATCCACAATAAGATGGATTGACCCAGTCACCGTAACAGTGGGATTAACATGGCAGAGATTGTGAGGATGGTGTAGGGTAGAACAGCAGCTGTTGTTGCTGTGAGTCATTGTCAAGTTGATGGCACCTAACAGCAATTCAATTCCAACACCATTCTCTGCAAGGCCAGATGAGTTATAGGATGACATCAAGCATATCATCTACGAAGGGAGCAAAAGGTTATTATAAAGACAGAAGAGAAAGGGAAAAAAACAAACTAGATGTCAGGAGACACTCTGTAAATTGTATTAAGGCATCAACAAGCCAAAACAAAGAAGAGATGCTGAAGTGAAAGAGCTGAACAGAAGATTTTGAAGGGCAGCTCGAAAAGATAAAGCAAAGTTGTATAATGAAATGTGAAGAAAGCTGGAGTCAGAGAATAAAAAGGGAGGAACTTGCTTAGGACTTCGCGAACAGAAAGAACAACAACAAAAAAACCCCAAATTCAAGCCTAGAGTTGCAATACTTAGAGATGCTACCAGGCAAATCTTGAGTGATCCAGGAAACATTAAAATAAGATGGAAGAAACACAAAAAAATCACTGTTACCAAAAAGAATTAACCAACACTGAAATATTTCAGGAAGTACATATGATCAAGAGTTAATGGTAAGGAAGAAGTTCAAGCTGCACTGAAGACACTGTTAAAAAAAATAAGGCTCCAGGGACCAATGGATACCAGTTAACATCATTCAAATAACAGATGTAGGTCTGGAAGTGCTTACCATCTGTGCCAGGAAACTTGGAAGACAGCTGCCTGGTCAACTAACTGGAAAAGATTGTATTTGTTCCCCTCCCCAAAAAAAGGTGATCTAGCAGAATGTGGCAATTATTGAACAGTATCATTAATAGTGCATGCATTTAAAATATTGCTGAAGATCACTCCAAAACAGGTAAAATAGTGCATTGACAGTGAACTGCCAGAAGTTCAGGCTGGGATTTAGAAGAGGCCCTGGCACCAGCGATATCATTGCTGAAAGCAGAGAATTCCAGAAGAAGGTCTCTTTATGTTTCATTTACTATGTTGCTAGCATGGAGAAGAATGGGCATCCCAGAACATTTAATTGTGCTCATGTGAAACCTATACCTAGGCCACTGTCTTAATAGAACAAAGGAACACTACATGGTTTAATATTAGGAAAGGTGTATATCAGGGTTGTACCTTTTCTCCATACCTGTTCAATGTGTATGCTGATCAAAGAAGCTGGACTCTATGAAGAAGAATGTGTCGTAAGGATTGGAGGATGACTCACCAACAGCCTGCATTATGCAGGTGATACAACCCTGCTTGCTAAAAGTGAGGAGGACTTGCAGCATTTGCTGCAAAAGATCATGGACTACTGCCTTCAATATCAAATACATCTCGACATCAAGAAAACAAAAATTCTCACCACTGGACTGATAGGCAATATCACCATAAATGGAGAGAAAAAAATTGAAACTGTCAGCAATGTCATCTTACTTGGATCCAGTGCATTGGGAAAATCTGTAGTCAGAGGCTTCTCCAAATTAGTGAAGAACAGCGATGTCAATTTGAGTACTAAGGTGCCCTTAAGTGAGGGAATTGTCTTTTCAGTCACTTCCTATAAATCTGAGAGCTGGACATTGAAAAAGGATAACAGAAGGAGAACTGATGCCTTTGAGTTGTGGTGTTGGAGAAGAGCACCAGATATCCTAAAGATGGCCAAAGAACAAACAAGTTGGGGGAAAGTGCAGCCAGAGTGCTTCTTGGAGGCAAAGATGACAGACTTCATCTCACAAACTTTAGGGCATGTTATTAGGAGAGCGTATTCTTAGGGAAAGGACATCAGCCTTGGAAAGGCGGAGGATTGAGAAAAGAGAGAAAGACCCTCAACAGATGAATTGACACAGTGACTACTACTATGGGCTTGAGTGTATCAGACATTATGAGAATGACACAAGATAGGACAGAGTTCAGATCTGTTTTCCATAATGTCGCTATGGGTCATGCTTGATGCAACAGCACTGAACAACATCAGTTACTTTGCATTCTTCAGAGCATTAAGCATCTTTGAAATATAGTGTGCCTGCAGAAATATCCTACACATATAACAGGTATAGAGAACTAATAAAGTATGATTTGTGTGTGTGGTCGGGGGGAAAAATTTTAATCTGTGTGTTCTTTGAATAGAAATAGATAAATGGAATTTTACAATATGCATTATTTTTTTAATCTGGCTTCTTTCATTCAGAGTAATTATTTTGAGATTCATCTATGTTGTCATGTGTATCCATAGTTCATTTCTGAGTAGTATTTCATTGTATGGATACTCTACAATTTCTCTGGAGACTAAGGTGCGCCTGATACAGGCCATGGTCTTTGCAATCGCTTGTTATGCACCAGAGAGTTGGACAATGACTAGGGAGGACAGAAGGAGAGTGGATGCTTTTGAGCTGTGGTGCTGGAGAAGGGTACTGAATGTACCATGGACTGCCAGGAAAACAAACAGATTCATCTTGGAGAGGATTAAACCAAGCTACTCCTTGGAGGCAAGGATTCTGGGGCTTCGTCTGACATACTTTGGACATGTTGCCAGGAGGGACGGGTCCTTGGAGAGGGACATCATGCTTGGGAGGGTGGAGGGACAGCGCAGGAGGGGAAGACCCTCTATGAGATGGATTGATTCGGTGACTGGGGTAATTGGGATGGGTGTGTCAGAGGTGGTGCGGTTGGCGCAGGATAGAGCAGGGTTTAGGGCTGTTGTGCATAGGGTCGCTATGAGTCAGAAACGACTCGACGGCACATAACAACAACAACCATTTACTAATGCCATTTTTCCAGTCACTGAGTTAATCCTTCCTATCCTGGGTCTTCCTCTTCTGTGCTGTCCTTCCCTCCATACTTCTAAGCATAATGTCCCTCTCCAAAGACTGGTCCCTCCTAGCCATGTGTCCAAAGTATGTGAGACGAAGCCTCAAAATCCTTGCCTCCCACAAGCAGCCTGGTTTCACCTTCTCCTAGGACAGACCTGTTTGTTCTCCTGACAGTCCATGGTATGTTCAGCACTCTTCTTCAGCACCACGACTCAAAGGCATCAATCCTTCTTCTGTCATCCTTAGTTCTTTTCCAGCTCTCAGATGCATAACAAGTAATTGCAAAAACCATGGCTTGGGTTAGGAGAACATTAGTCTCCAGACTGACATCATTGCTCTTCAATACTTTAGAGAGGTCCCTGACAGTAGACTTTCCCAATGCAATTTTTTTATTTTCTGACTGCTGTTGCCAAAAGTATTGATTATGGAACCAAGCAAACTGAAGTTATCAACAATCTAAATCACTTCTCCATCCATCATAAAGTTGCCAGTTAACCCAGTGGTGAGAATCTTGGTTTTCTTGATGTTGAGCTTCAACCCATGTTGAAGGCTGCAGTCCTTGACCTTCTGCAGCAAATGCTCTTAAGATTGGCTCAGGACAGGGTAAGTTTTAAAGCTAATGTACATAGGGGTTACTATGTGTTGCAGGCAACTCAATGGCACATAACACCGACCCTTTACTAGGGAGCTTTGGTGGCCTAGTGGTAAGAAGCTGCACTGCAGTCCTAAAGGCATGTGGTTTGACTCCACCAGTTGCTCCACAAGAGAAGGATGAGCAGTCTTCTGTGCAGTTAACTGCATCTGCAACCCCGTCAGAGCGTCAACCATGTTGGTTCCAACTTGATGATACACAGCATCAACACCAGTCTTTCCTAGGGAGGTCTGGTGGCTTAGCTATCTGGTTGCACTATCAACTCAAAGGCACATGTTCGAATCAACTAGCTGCTTGAAGGTTGAAATACGGGCATTCACCTCTGGTATGATTTATTCTTTGTGAAAACCGAAGGTCAGCCTGGAGTTACTTCTTCCTCTACTGTACAGAACAACCACAGACTGTTTACTAGAATGTGACCTTGGACAAGACAGGGATTTATCACTTGTTTCATAGGTTTATTATGAAAATTAGTTAAAATTATTTATACAAAACACATGATAAAAAGGGGAGACACATAGTAAGGACTTAGTAGGTGGCAGCTGTTGAGATTATTTGCATGTTCGGTTCAGCATTTTAGACTTGGCCTTGAAACCCTTTATTCACATGTGCAATACAATGTCCTAGAGCCAGGGTTGTTGTGGCTTTTCTGAGACAGTAAATTACAAGGGAGGTGATTGCCCATCTTTCTCCCACAGAACAGCTGTTGGATTCAAACCACATGCCTCCAGGTTAGGAGCTCAACTCCTTACCATTTAGCCACCAGACCTCCTTCTAGGATAGTTTGTTGTTGTTGTTGTGTGCTGTCAAGTTGGAACCAACCCATAGCTGACCCTCTGACAGGTTTTCAGAGACATTTAATCACAGGGAAGGATATTGCCCATCCTTTTCCCACAGAGCAGCTGCTGGATTTGAGCTGCATGCCTTTGGGATTGCAGCACAGCTTCTTGCCTCTAGGCCACCTGTGTAAAAAACCATCTGTCATGAAAAAAAAAATAAATAGAAACCCCAAATTCACTCTACATTTTGCGTTTTAAAGATGACTTTCCTTTGGAGAAAGCAGTAAGTTGAAGATACTAAAGGGCAAGTGAATAGCTGAGTACTTGCTCCCAGCAAGGCAGAATTATGAAGCACATCCAAAACGTGCAATCACACATTATATTCCCCATGTGAAGCAGAATAATTATTCAAATCCTTGAATCCAGTGCTTTTAAAACTATAGATATACCTACTTGGTTAGACTATTTCTAGTCACACACTAAAATAAAACAATGCTATGAGATGTCATCTCACCCTAGTAACAGTCGCAAAATTTAAAAGAACAGCAAACATTAAATGCTGGCGAGGTTGTGGAGAAACTGGAACCCTTATTCACTGTTGGTGGGAGTGTAAAATGGTGCAACCACTGTGGAAGGCAGTATGGCTCTTTCTCAAAAAGTTGTAGATAGAAATACCATTTGACCCAGCATTTCCACTTCTGGAAATATACCCCAAAGAAACCAGAACTGCCACCCAAGCAGATATATGCACCCCTATGTTTATTGCTGCTTTATTCACAATAACAAAAAGTTGGAAATAACCCAAGTGCCCATCAATAAATGAATGGATAGAGAAGCTGCATTTAAAAAAAAGGAACCCATGAATTATTATAAAAAATGGGTGACCCTGTATGATGTTATGCTGTGTAAAATACATCAGTAACAAAAGAGCAAGTACTGCATAGTGCCACTGTTATAAAACAGTATTGACATCGGGTTTGGGAGGAAACTAGGGAAAGGAGAGATAAATAATGTATACTGCATTGAAACAGATATGATTGGGTATTGTTTGTATGACAAGTGTCCAGAGTAGGAGCTGCATAGTAAAGTGAGCTAGGGGTGGGAGGTGTTGTATAACCATGAAGGAATTTTTTTTTCTTTTCAAAGAGAAAAGTGAACTGGGCGGGGAGGGGTGGGCAAGAAGGAAAATGTGCAACAATGGATGAATGAATGAATGAATGAAAATCCAATTTCTCTATAATCTTTCATTAAAATAGTAATTAAAAAAGAAATAAAAAACAAAACAATATACATTTAAAAGAAAAATCAACCTGTGGAAATGTAGTAACTTGCTCCTAAACTGGAGATGCCTTTATGATGTGGTAAAAAACATATTGTTTTGAGAAAAACTGGATGAAATATGTTTATGGCATTGAAGTCTATGGGGGAGAGAATAGTCTAAAAGTATTATATTTTAGGGCATTATTTTTATCGTAGGAGTATGCAAT
>NW_006399778.1:8761444-8802281 GCF_000299155.1 Elephantulus edwardii | reverse complement strand
AGAAGGGTGCAACAATGAATGAATGGAATCCCAAAATCTCTGTAGATGTTCATTGAAATGAAAAATAAACAACCTAAATTAAAAAAAAACAAAACATATTGTTTGAAGGTCCTGGTAGATCTCGAGTCTCTTGTTTTCTGTAAATGTCATTTTGAGAAGCACTCCTAAGAAATATAATGATGTACCCAACTGTTGATGTATGATGATATATGTCGCAGTGTCATCATGTCTGTACTGAACCTTTAACTGTTCTGAGGGCATCAAGAAAGAGCTGCTAAGTAACCATTTTTCACCATTTCAACAAATATTTACTAGGCTACTAATGTGTGCCAGGCACTGAGTTTGTTTGCTAGGAAAAGAAGTGTAAATAAGACTGGGTCCCTGTCTTTACAGAATATCTTAACTGGAAAGAAATGCTGCCACACTAGCTGTTATTTGTTAGTGGAAATGTACACAGAAATTTGCCGGAATATTTCAATGATGAGCACATTTAAGAACTGCTCACTTGGAACAGCATTATCCTGAGTTTCAGCTACAGCTTTGAAGTTGTTTGTTTTTTCCATTTGTACATTTTTAGCTCCCTTAAGAACTTTGAGGGTTTTCTTTTTTATTTTTTTATAATTCTTATTACTTGTTTAATTATCATGACATAACTTGAGGCAGCCTAATAAAAAACTAATTTACTCCTCAATGTGTCTTGTTGAAGCTGGTGAGGGATGCTGCATTCTCTTTGAAGGTGGACCAGCCTCTCTCTTTGCTGAAATATGGTGTGTGTGACTGGCTGGGTTGAGTTTAAGGGAGGATGCCATGAGCCCATGTCCTGATTATTTTACTTCCTGAGATAAATGATGAAAGGTGGCAAAGCCATTCCGTGAGCAGTGATTGCATCAACATGCGAAGAGGCTGGGTTGCTGGGACTGTGTGAAACCAAAGCCAAAACTGATTAAGGAGAAATCTCTTGGGTGCTGTGACGGGAAAATGTTCTTTTCCTCTCTGTGACTCAGTCTAATATCCCCTCCGATTTGGAAAAGCAGGCGCTGACCTAGAGGCTTGCTGGACCAGCTGAGTAAAACTTTTCTTTAAAGTCTGGCTTAAACTTTTTCTTCTCCCCAGATTTTATGCCAGAACTTTTAATTATCTTCTTTCTCTATTCCTAACCATTCCCTTGCTTTTAATTAATTGTGTATAGAGCAAAGTGAATCTTTTACTAAAATAAGGAGATAACTTTTCTACTATTGATTTTCTTACTGTTTAATCCACTTTTCACCTAAAGTTCTAAAAGACTCCCCAAGCTGGAGATGTTATAACATTTTATCTCTCAGCTTTATTTCAAAGACACACAAGTCTCTTCCTTTATGTGGGTCGTTATGTTTTCAGCTATGTCACCACTATAGAGGTTTGTCAGGAAGCTAAGTACAAGTCTGTGTTTTGTGCACTAGGCTCACAGGCTTGGGTAATTCTCTTCAGAAGTGAGTCAGATTCTTTTTGCAGATCTACGGAAGATAAAGACAAGTTATTGTAGTCATGTTTTTCCAAATCTCTTTTCTGTTAATGACTAAGCCTGAGATTGGCAATTATAGATAAATATGCTGATAGTTTAACTAAATGAGGGGGGGTTCCATTCAGTTAAACATTTATTAAGCACTTACTGTATACCTGTCCCTATACTAATAAGTGTGACCAAGAAGAATAGCACAGATCGTCTAGATGCCACTCTGTGTTTAAAGTAACATTGATTCTTTAAGTAAAATAGAACTCCGATTCCACTCAAATGTCTGGACGATAGAACTAGGTGAAAGGGATTACCACCAAATCTGTGAAATGGGTGTAGTGAATCATCCAGGCCTCTCTGCTTATTTGCCACATTACCTTGGGTTATTTAACTTCTAATTATCATTGAGGGAGCTCTGGTGGCCTAGTCGATAGTGTTAATGCTGCCAACCTAAAAGCAGGCAGTTCAGATCCACCAGCTGCTCTACAGGAAAAAGGTGGGCAATTTCCTCCCATGTAATTTATAGCCTCCAAAAACCTGTAGGAGGATCAGTCCTTTCCAACTGACAGAAGTGAGTTTGAGTTTGAGTTTGAATTTGAATTCTCATCTAAAAGTTGAGTGGAAATGCCTTGTAGGCTGGTGTGGGTATAAAGTGGATATATGTACACACGGTGTTGGAATCAATGTTGAATGTTGAGAACTGTTGAGTATATGGAAGTCCCACCAAGAGTTGAACTCAGATTGCTAGATTCAAAGTCTAGGATCAAGGACTGTAGTCATCACTACAGATTGCATTTCAGCATCAAGAAAACAAAAATCCTCACCACTGGACCAGTAGACAACATGATGATAGATAGAGAAAAGATAGACGTAGTTAAAGATTTCATTTTCCTGGGGGACAGTCAACACCCTTAGTACCAGCAGTCAAAACCGGAAAAGATGCATTTGGGAAAACTGTTGTCAGGGAACTCTCTGAAGTAGTAAAGAGCAAGGATGTCAGTTTAAAGTGGATCTAAGCCATGGTCTTTCCAAATACTTGCTATGCATCTGAAAGTTAGACAATGACCCAGGATGACAGAAGAAATTAGAGAAGAGTATTGAATATTCCATGGGCTATCAAAAGAACAACTAGGTCTTAGAAAAAGTGAAACCAGGGTTTCATCTTTGGAGGCAAAGATGGTGAAACGCTGTCCAACATACTTTGGGCATGTTGTAAGGAAGGGTCAGTCCTTGGAGAAAGGACTGTTGACATGTGGTAAGGAGGGTCAGTGCTTGGAAAGGTGGAGGGTCAGAGTCGAGAGGAAAACCCTCTAAGAGAAGGATTGACACAGTGTCTATAACTGAGTTCAAGTGTGTCAGAGATGATTTAGAATGGCACAGGCACAACAGGATCGGGCAAGTTCAGATCTGTTGTTCTCAGGTCTTATGAATCATAGCATGTAACCACATTTAACAAACAAACAAAGCCCCAGCATGTGGAGGAGGCCTAAACGAAAAATTTTAAAAAAAGACAAAGCAAACAAATTAGAAAAGAAATTCAATTAAAAGACTTGTGTATAAAGAAAGGGTGAAATAGTATCACAGAGGGGAGTGAAATGGCCCCATCTTTAAATATACTGATTGTTGTTTTATTCATGAAAAGGTATGGAGACAGGATGCATCCCTGATACACTGTTTTCCTGCTTTTGAACCAGGCAGTGTTTCTTTGCTCTGTTTTGAGGACTGCTTCCTGGTCTGGGTATAGGCTTCATATGAGCACAGTCAGGTGTTCTGAGATCCCCATTGTCTTCAAGGTTAGCCCCAATTTGTTGTGATCCACACAGTCAAATGCCTTTGTATAGTCAGTGAAACACAGATATTCTTCTGATACTCTGCTTTCTGGCAAGATCCATCTGACATTGTTGATAATGTCTCTCGTGCCATGACTTCTGCTAAACTCAGCTTGTGTGCTGGTAGTTCTCTGTTGATACATGGTTCCTGTCGTTTTTGGATAATCTTCAGCAGGATTTTTCTAATGTGTGATATTAGTGATGCTGTTTGATAATTTCCACACTCTGTTGGGTCACCTTTTTTTGGAATAGAAATAAATAGGGATCTCTTCCAGTCAGTTGGTCAGGTGGTTGTCCCTCAAATTTCTTGGCACAACTTGGTGAGCACATCCAGGTCAGACAAAGGTATGCTTGATCTGGGCCATTCATCAGAAAGCTGGACAGTGGCTAAGGATGACAGAGAATAATCTTTGCATTGTGGTGCTGGAGAATAGGCTTTTAAAAATTTTTTTATACTAGTTTATCTACATAATTCTAATACATTGTTTTTGA
This sequence comes from Elephantulus edwardii, assembly GCF_000299155.1. Classification (NCBI taxonomy): domain Eukaryota; kingdom Metazoa; phylum Chordata; class Mammalia; order Macroscelidea; family Macroscelididae; genus Elephantulus; species Elephantulus edwardii. The sequence continues at coordinate 8,798,468 of NW_006399778.1, read as the reverse complement.
GTACAGATTCTTCCAATTTCCCTCTCCCCCCATCAAATTGTACAACTCCATGATTAATCTCTGCTCCCCTGCCCATCTTCATTTCTCTGCTTCCACCCCCCCTCCACCCGCTTGCATCCTTATACTCATTCTACAGTAATGGTTTTGTACAATAATTGTCCTTATGGGACTGAGTTATTCACTCAGCATAATGTTGGAGACTAGTCTTGAAATATACCATTGACCACCAAGAAAACAAATGGAGAGGGTGAAACCTTGGAGTTTCTCCTTGGAGGCTAGGATTTTGAAGCTCCGTCTTGCATACTTAGGACACATGGCCAAGAGAGACCATTCCTTGGTACATAACAACAACAACATTTCATTCATAGATGAAAGCACTTTGATTGCTTATCTGACCATGGACCATGGAGGTACTTTTAGCTCTAGACTCAAAAGAGATTCCACGTATATGGTTAAGGAACTTAGACCTTTCACTGCACTCTTGATGCTTTAGCTTCCAGAGTTCTCTTACATGGTAGCAATCAGTGGACCCCAGCACGTTGCAATATGTGACACCCTTCTGTTGAGGCAGATGCACTATTTCTGGAAAAGGTTTTTCACTGTTGTGGAGCCCCAGGCAGCTTTGGGAACTGATGGACTAATAGTTATAAACTGGCTCGTGTGCAGGTCCCCAGTAGGTTCTGGAAGTAAGAGTGGTGAGCAGGGCTGTCCGGGCAGCTGACTGCTTCTGACTGGCCCTCTCATCAGCCCACCCCTGCCTCTCTCCCCAGATGGTCACGCTAGCATCACTACTGAGCAATGAAGTTAACAAATGTTTTAATTTCACTGCTGAGTAGTTCTGCAGAGGGGGAGACAGCAGTGGGATAATGAGAAGCGGATCAGATGCCACCATTGATGAAAGTTTCTCTTCCCCACTGGCTCAAATAGTAATGCTACACAAATTGGATACTGAGAGAGAGATGGATGTGCGATATTTAGAGAGCTTCAGGTGGGAAAAATGGGGTGGGGGGAACCCCAGCACTGGTCAAGAATAGAATGACATAATTCAATTAAGATGAAAAAGAAAAAAGAAAAAAACCAAAGTGAAAATTAAAATAACAACAAACCTCAGACAAAACATGTTAACTAAAGGTATTATCAATAGTTGCCTATTGTTATATAACAAAAATCAGCAGCTTAAAACAACAAACATTTGGTATCTGAGGTTTTGTGGGTTAGAATCTGGGTGTGGCTCCGCTTCTCCTGTGGCTCAGGGTCCCTTCCAAGGCTGCAATCCAGACGTCAGCCAGCCGTGCAGTCACCTCGAGGTTCAACTATGAAAGTTTCTCCTTCTAAGAGCACTCACAGGCCTATTAGCAGGCTTCAGAAGATCCACGTCCAAGTATCCTCACTGGTAGCTGGCCAGAGACGTTAAGTCCCTCACCGTGTAGTGTCTCTGTCGGGCAGCTTACGGCACGACATGGCAGCTTGCATCCTCTAGAACCAGGGTTGAGAGAGAGGGGAAATATATCTACAGTCATTATGTAACCTGCCTTTGGAAGTGGCATCCAGTTGCTGTCCCTGTATTTTCTTCCATGGAAGTATGTGATTATGTCTAGCCCACAGGCTTGAAAACCAGGAGGCAGGGGTCATTGGAGGCCAGTTTAAAGGTTGCCCACCACAGGGTTCCTCCTGCTTTCAGAGGAAAGATAGTCTAAAGAGATCATAGAGCAGCTGACAGCAAAAGCACAAAAAGTTGGATTAATGTGACCAAAGGGCATTGAGCATTTAATGAGTTTCTTTATGTCTTTTATTTATTAATTTTAAAATAGAATTTCCTTAGCTTCATGCAAAGGAATTCCGGTGGCATAATGCATTGCATGTTACACTGCTATCAGAAAGGTCAGTGGTTCAAATCCACCAGCTGCTCCCAGGGAAAAAGGATGGGCAGTTTCTTCCCATAGAGATTTATGGCCTTACAGCTGTAGAAATCAAGGAAGGGTTGCACTGAGTCGGCATTGACACAGCAGGAGTGGGTGTGACTGTGGCTTGTGGGAGTTACTTATTCCCGTGAGATTTTAATGTCAGTTACAACACTGTTGTACCTGAGTTTCCCTTAGCTTTAGATGCCTTTCTGTGATCAGGAAACCAATTAAAACAAAGCCAAAGAACACAGAGGTCTAGCTCATTTGTTAATTCTTATTAATTTAGGAGGGGAGACAAGAGAACATCTCTCCAAAGAAGAACTGTAAATGCATGATTACTTCCAGAAGTTATCATGAACATCTATATAGCTGGATTTTGTAATAACTGGAATTTATGAGATTGTTGTGTGTATGTGTGTCAGTGTGTCAAATGTTAACTTTTTACTCTGTGAAGACTTTCTTATGAGAAAGCATTTTGGTGGCAGTTTGTAGAATTTTATAGTATTGCCACTAAAAAAAACATCAAATGTATGTTGTTGTTTGCAAAGTAGGAATATAAAGATCTTACAGAAAACTTACTGCTGTCAAGTCATTTTTCACTCACAGTGACCCTCTGTAGGGTTTCTGAGGCTGTGAATTTTATGGGAAGGAACTGCCTATGTTTTTTCTTCGTAACAGCTGGTGGGTCAGAACTTCTTAGCAGCACATAAGATAACACACTGCACTACACAAATTAAGTTAAGATTCACATTTCAAATATTTTCAAATTCATTCCTATTACAGTGTTATTGTTGTTATGTGTCATCAAGTCACCTGCAACTCATAGTGACGCTATTACAATAGAAGTATGAAATCTGCTTTCTTCGCATTTGTGTGAGATGTTCTGTCAGACCAAAGAAAGGAACACAGGTTGGGTGGATTTCACCACTGGGGTTGCCAATGTGCGCTCCGTATACGTTTAAGAGAGGCCAGTAGTGAAGTGGGTTTAGGCGTGTGGCCCTTTTGGAGGTAAAGACATAGCTAGCAGAAACCATATGGTTCGAGCTTGAACCCGAGAGCTCAGAATTCAAGAGAATCTTTGAAGGGTTATCTGAATACAAATGTTATCTATTCTTGGGAGAGAGCTTTTCAAGAGGGGAAGTATGAAGAAAAAAGTATTAAAATTGAGCCACTCGTAAGTCCTAATTATAGTTATGAGTTTAGAAGAAGAACTAATGAGGACGTTGAAAGAGATTAGTCAGAATGATGAGTTCTCATTCAACATGCCATAGCATTGCTGAAATCGGAGGAGAGTAACAATCGAGACAAGAACTCCAAAAGAAAGGTCAGGTGGCTTAAGGTTAGAGGTGAAACATGTTGTGGAAGCAGTATTAGGCAGGTGTTTTAAAAGCAACAACAAAACACTGAGAAGGAACTTTGAAGCCCCTCCAGATTAGAAAGAATCATTAGCACAAGATAATTGATATGTGTTCTCATACCTGGCACCTACAAGCCAACACATTGTTAGCCTAAATTGAGTTACAGAATATATCTAAAAGTAATAAGACCTCATTTCTTTCATTCATAATGTAAATGATTTAAAGTGTTCCTTCTTTTTAAATTCTGAGGTTTTAATTGCATTCTCAAATAATAAAATGACAGTTCACACAATTTGAAATTCAGATATCGTTGCCCAAGAAACATTCAGAATGTCATAAGATTCAGAAAAGTTATAATTAGGTAAGAAGTACATCTAATTGCGTTGGTTAAAAATTTAGTGAACACCTACTTTGTGCCAGGCTAAGCTAGTTGCCGAGGGCACAGTACTGTAGAAATGATCCCTGTCCTTAAGGAGTCTAAAAATTCTCTTTTAAACTAGTAAGGGGGTGTGGGGAATGTTACAGTATGTTGTATACAGCATTAAAAGTAGTAAAGAGGAAGAAAGCATGGCTGGAAGGCCTCCTGTAAGAGGTAGACCCTGAAGTCCTCAGAGAACAGGAATGGAAGCATGCAACAGCAGGGCTCTATGGCTACCACAGGGCACTGCTGGGGAAGAAGTGTGGTGGGGAGGAACTGCTAAGAGGTAGGCAGGGTCAAATGTTGAGGGTCTTGCTTGCCAAATCCAAAGAGCATGTGATTCTTGGGGCAGACTAATATCTCTCTCTCTCTCTCTCTCTCTCTCTCATCCACAGATAATGATGAAATGTCTTGAGACTAAAGAAGGACATTCAGCATTCCAGAGAATCCTGAGTAAAGTAAGAGATGAGAGCTTGGATGTCCAGACTGTTGTATCCCTGTTGAGGCTGTACCAAGATTCTAATCCTGCAGTAAAAACAGCCCTATTCGGTCGAAAGCTGCAAGATGGAAGAGCAGTGCAGCCAAAAGGTAGGAAGAAACCTCATCCACCTGGATGACTGAGTTCTGTCCTGAGAAGATGCTGTGAAGTTCATCCAATAAGAGACTGACATGATGGCTTAGTCTGTCTCCTGGTTCTCACACAAGTTCTGTGTGTAATTCCAAAGGCTGCATGTTAAATATATACAAACTAAATTTGAGTCTCTATCTCCATCCCCTAGTTAACTAGTCTGGCCCCTCAAAGTTAGAGAATACCAGCTCTTGTTCTCTTGCCCTTGAATCCAAATCAATGACCGAGTGCCCAGGGTGAGGTGGTTCGCTGACAGCACTTAAAGGCTGGAGTTTCTCTCATTTGGGTTAGGTACAAAGCAGTGGCCTTGCCAACCAGAAGTTAACCTCTGGCTGGCTCTGCAGCTTTGTGTTTCGACAGATAAATGAAACATTTTTCCTTTCATAGAGTTTAAACAGAATAATAAAGTATTTTCCTCTGCTAAAAGAGAGTCTACATTTGGGTGCACAGAATAAGCTGAGAATCACTTTGCTATTCTGTTAGATCTCTCTCGACAAACCATGCTGTCATTTTCTTCAAATTGACTAGCTTCTCCTGTGCGTCTCTAACTCTTTCTCCCCCAGGGAGCAGAGAGGAGGGAAAGACCTTGTCTCTTCTGTTACTTGAACACAAAGAGGACCTGATACAGTGTGTAACACAGCTGAGACCTATGGTGGAGCTCCTGGAAACAGCCAAGGAAGAATTCCTGACTGGTGCTGAGAAGAGGGTAACTGTGTCGAGCATTTCTTCCCCCTTCTGAACTCATGCAGCTCTTCTTTTTTTCTTAAAAAAAGCCATCTTTTCTGGCACATAGCACTTTTCACCTTGCAGTATTTTTATCCATACTGCATAGTAAGCACCTTGAAGTTAGGGTTCTTGTTCATGCTTCTTTGTATCCCTTGCAGCAGCGTGCTGAGGGCTTTGCACACTGTAGCCATACAGTAAATGTTTGGACAGAGGGATGGATAAATGCGTAACCAGGTGATAGTCCTGCTCTGACTCAGTCTGTTTTTATTATGAAACAGCTTGGGCCAAGAGTTAAAGTGTTAAAGACTTGTCTGTAATTCTTATAACACGTATTCTTTTTTTAAAAAAAATGGCACACACTGGACATCCTGAGAAAATGAGGAAAACTTTCAAGCCTCTTGCAGCCTCACCACTGAGAGGTGGCCACAGCTAATGTGTTGGAGCAAGGCTTCCATTCTTCCTTATTTATATCATCCTAAGATAGAGCTTTCTGAAACATGTAATTTCGTGACTTGGTTTTTTATTTCATACATTGTGAATGTCTTTTGCTGCCTATATTCTAGATTTGTAGCAGGTTTATATTCTCACTAATGACTGTCATAATTTTTTCTTGATTGTTGAGCATTTGTTTCCAAATTTTTGCTATTATCAATCACATTAAAGAATACATGCTAGCACACAAATCCTTTTTTTATTCTTTAGCACACAAATATTTATGTATTTTTCAAATTGTTACTTTAGAATACTTTCTAAAAGTAAAAGTTTGGGATGGAGAGTATAAAGATTTTCTAGTGTTTGGTGTGTATTGCCAAATTGTCCTTCAAGAAGGTTGTACCAATTTGGTCTCCCACCAGCTCTCTACTAAAGTCCCTGAAAACTGCTGGCATGACTTCTCAAGGCAACTGGATAACTGTATTTGTTGGTGTTATTGATTTCAACTTTGTACTAAAAATATTTTTATATCTGTAAGGAAGGAGCAGGGATAGAGAACTTTCACAGCATCAGTTCTTCAAACTCAAGGAAGTGGCTTAAATGTTCAGGAGAGAAAATGTTTTGAAACCACTGGTATAATGGCCCAGCACTGGGTGGATAGGAAGAACTAGATCCTAGAATATTTTTTCCCTGAGTGATGTTAATTGCTTTATTTTTTTCCCCTCTTAAAAAATGCTTCTCCCCCCAGAAAAAACTTTCCACTCCCCTAATAAAATTTCAAAGTTGCATTTTGCAAGTTAATTATGTTTTTAAAATTTGAAGTACTTTGAACTGATTAGAGAAAGATAAAATAAGATTAAACCTCTGTTTTCTTCCTGGTCTTCAAATTACATATAATTTCAGGCTCTTCTATAGCTCAGATTCGAGGTGTACCTGATTCCCTGTTTAGTTATTTCATTGCATTACTCATTCAGACCTTTTCCTTATTAGCCAGATTGTGTCCTTTGCACTGTTTCATTATCTTGGCAAAATAGCATTTATACATGGAACTCAAACTAAGCCTCATTCTCTGCAGTAAGACAGACCACACTGTCATTTTCTTCTGTCACTTTCAGTTTACTTGACAGAAAGGGCTGAAGCAGAAAACCTCAAATTAGTTATAAATTACAGAAACACTTCTTAAGATTGGGGTTCCATGAGAGCTTCATTAAACTACTCTTTGCTAAAATTGAAGCAAAATAATAAAGTGGGAGCATAGAGGTGAATGTCAATTCAGTAACCACTGTGTTAATGTCATGTAGAGCACGCACCCACGCCCTTTAGAACTTTTTTCTATTATGGAATGATGCTAATCCTGGCTCTCTGGCTCTTTTCTGTAAATCCTGAATTCTATAAGAAGCAGTAACTAGGAATGTCTTTAAGATTGGAAACAGTTATAAAAATAATAATTCTAGCTGCTGGGGAGTTTCTTATTGCTGACTGTGTGCCAAGCAATGTGTTGAAGATATTTTAAACATTACTGAATTTAATCCTCACAGCAACTTTATGAACATAACCTTAATTTTTAAAATGAGGAAACAGGCGTTTAAGCAATTTACCGACAGCCTCACTGTCGCTTTGGCTGGGGCCAGTCCTGGGACCCAGGCTTCTTTCTACAAAGCACATTCTCTTAATCCTTGTGCATGCCCATCCAAACTGACTACCAGTCAGCTGACTCCGACTTGCAGGAGCCCTGCACAGGAGAGCAGGACTGCCTGCAGGGCTCTCAGTGCTGTAAGTCTGCAGAAGCAACTGACCACAGCTTGTTCCCACCCAGGGCCTGGTGAGTTCATATCGTCCACTTTTAGGTTACAGGTGAGCACTTAACCACTGCACCACCAAGGTTTCTGCTATCTCTACGGCCTCTTCATAAATCACCACTGCCATTTATTAAAGATCACACATGTCATAGGAATTACATTGGACTCTGCAAATTGCAGCCTCATGTTACAGAACCCTGTACAGGACCGTGCAAGAATTGGTAACTGTTATCTTTATTTGCAGGTGAAGAAACTAAGGTCTAAAGAATTAAACAACTTGTCCAAAATCACGCAGGCAATAAATTTTAGACCTGGGTTCAAATTAAGTCAGTCTGGATTTAAAATATCTGGTGACTACTCTTAATAGTATCTGTCTGCCTCGTTACGTATCAGGTTGTTGCTGAAGAACTCTAGATTTAGCACTGAAATCAGTATGGTTTTTAGATAGGAGCTCTTAAATTTTAAATTATGATTCATCTAGGAGCAATCTAGTGCATAGTAGACCTTAAAGAGAGTGACTGTGTCTGTACTGACAAGAAATGTACTAGCGTGGTTTATTTTAGATACACACACACACTGAGCTATTTCTTCTATAGATACAGAACCAAGTTAATGTCACTATTTTAAAAGAGGAGTTAATTTGGTTATGGCAGTCTCTGGCATGCCTCTCTGACTGGTCTGTTCGACTGCTTCTCCTGAGAGCTGGCATCTTCCCAACGGGAAGCTCAAAATTCAGTTACTAAGAATCTGTAGATTACATGTGTTGAAATAATCCCCTGTTTTATCAGTTCCCCAAGAGCCAAGTTATGAATATTGAGTTTCAGTCTCTTAAGAGCTAGTTCTATTGTAATGAGAATGTATCTGTAAAATGTCTGTCATATATTTTAATTTTTAACCTTTTGCTGGAGCCCTGAACCCTTTGCCTCAGAAAATCCTCCAGCAGATGAAGGGGAAAAGGAGGGAGGGCAGTTGTTGAATGCTGAGCCTACTGATGTGCATGGCCATTGAGGATGGTAAGGGAAGATAATAGAGTCCACACCAAAAATAATCCAGAAGTGTGCTCTCAATATATTGTCAAAGCCACGTACTAATGTATCAGTTTTCTAGGTATGCAAATCACTATGTATATAAAGTGAAAAGAAGTAAAGTGATAGAACTGTTCTGAAATTACCTGCACCACTGTCATGTTCTTTACGGAGCAGAGGTGGAAAAGCATTGTGACTTTATTAATTCATTCCCAGTCTGTATTTCTCAATATTAAAGCCTGGACTAAAGCTAAAGAATCAAATTAGATATAAGATACTGCATCATAAAAGCTTAGTTTAAAATATTTCCACAAAACAAAAACTATTAGAGGCAAGAAAAAAGGAAAGAAAATATACACAGACCTATGACTGAGGAAGAAAGATCTGCATAGCATGATTTGTGTGGAGAATGTTTTGTATTTTTATTAAGACTGCACAAGGAAGATTCTGTGCAAATAGTAACACGAGAGACCAGAAGAAGAAGGCTTGGAGCCACAGCGTCATATAATTCCATCTTGCTGGGTTTTCCAGTGGTGTGTCAGATAAGTTTAGAATTGCCAGTAACTGTGTCTGGTTGATTGCTTGCCACTGCAGGTGATTCTCAATTGCTGCGAGGGTGGAACACCCAAGGAGACAATAGAAAATTTGTTGCACAAAGTGACTAAAGAGAAGACCCTGACTGCTGAGAGTTTGGTAAAACTCCTTCAAGCTATGAGGACAACATTCCCAAACTTGAGCCTTCTGCTGGAGAATTTGCAGAAATTAGCCACTTTGCCAAGCACCCCAGGTATTCACTAATTGTTGACTCTCTGAACTGGAACCATTCCTACAGAAATTATCACCTAAAGCATACTTTTGTCTCTGTGCTGAGGACATAAGAGAGTGTTAAGGAATGTCATTACAAATGAACTTGTTTGTCGTTAGGTGCCATCGAGTCACTTCCAGCTCATAGCAAACAAAGCTCAGTACAGTAGACAAAACAGTGCCCAGTCCTACACTGTTCTCACTGTTGAGCCCATCATTATAGCCACTGTATCTGTGGTCTTTTTTTTTTTTCTGACCCTCTGCTTTACCAAGCATTGATGGCCTTCTCCAGGACTAATCTCTCCTGTTAACATGTACGTGAGATCAAGTCTCACCGTCTTTGCTTCAGGGGAGCATTTTGAATCAGCTTCTTCCAAGGTATATATGTTTCTTCTACAGTCAATACCTTTGGCACCAGCAGTCAGGAAATCAAAAGATGAGTTTCATTGGGGAAAATCCTCTTTGAGAACCTCTCCAGAGTGTTAAAGAGCAATGATGTCAGCCTAGACACTAAGGTGTGCCTAATCAAGGCCATGGCCTTCTCAGTTGCTTGCTATGCATCAGAGAGCTGAACAATGACTAAGGTTGACAGAAGAAAAACCAATCCCTTTAAGTTGTAGTGCTAAAAAAGAGCACTGAACATACCATGGACTGCCAAGAGAATAAAGAGGTCTGTTCTGGAGAGAGTGAAGCCAGTTTGTTCATTAGAGACAAGGATTTTGAAACCCAGTCCACATACTTTGGACATGTCACCAGGAGGGGCAAGTCCTTGGAGAAGGACATCATGCTTGAAAGGGCAGAAGGTCAGTACAGGAGAGGAAGACCCTGGATGAGATGGATTGATACAATGACTGTGGCAATGGGGTCAGTTGTGTCAGAGAGGGTGAGGTCGGCTCAGGACAGGACATTCAGAGTCATTATTCATAGAGTCACTATGGGTCGTGGTTGACTTGATGGCACATAACAACAGAACATCAGCCAGGGTATATCTTTGCCAGCCCCATAACATTTTTATCACTTCTTCAGTTTTCCTTATTCATTGCCCAGCTTTAGCATGCATATGTAACAATTGAAAGTACTGTGAGTTGGGTGAGGCACACTTTAGTCCTCAAGGTAGTATCTTGTTTTTTAACACTTTAAAGAGATCTCTTGCAGCAGATTTGTCCAATGCAATATAACTTAATTTCTTGACTGCTACTTCCCGTGGGCATTGGCAGTGAATCTAAGTGAAATGAAGTCCTTGACAACTGTAGTCTTTTCTATGTTTATCATGATATTCCTCAATGATCTTATTGTGATAATTTTTGTTTTTAAGTTGAAGGCTGTAGTCTTTGATCTTCATCAGTGCCTCAAGTCCTCTTCATTTTAAGCAGGCAATGTTGTGCCATCTGCATATCACCGATCTCAGGTTGTTAATGAGTCTTTCATCAATTCTGATGCTGCTGCCTTCTTTATATACTCCAGTAACTTGGATGATTTACTCAGCATACAGATTCAAGAAATAAGTTGAAAGGCTGCAGTTCTGACGCACCTGATTTTAAATCCCCTTGTTCCACCTCTAAGACTATGCACACATTCTACATGAACACAATTACATTTTGGAGTTCTCATTCTTTGCAGTGTTACCTGTAATTTGTTATGATGCGCACAACCAAATGCTTTGTATAGTCAATGAAACACACTTTAGCTTCTCTGTTTTCTAGAGCAAAGTCCAGGTATGTCCTAACAGCCCTTTTGGCCTTTTCTTTCTTTCCTATCTTTTTAATGACATTTTGCTTCACGTAGGATGCCTTGCCACAACGTGTCTGATCTTCTTTGGCTGTTACTATCCATCGCATTGAATATGTTCTCAGGATAGTCTCTAAATTTAGGTGCTACGTATTCAAGTTTGTACTTCAGCTCTCATGAACTTATTTTCCTTTTTTTCAGCTTCAACTTGAACCTGTATATGATTGGTAGTCCTAACCTTGTTCTCGCTGATGAGATTGAGCTGTCTGTCTATTGTCTCTTTCCAGAAAAATAGTCCATCTGCTTTCTCTGTATTCCATCTCAGGAGCTCTGGTGGTGTGATCCGTACAGAGTTGAGCTGTTAATCCAAAGGCACTCCTCTCTAGTGGTTCGAATCCAACAGCAGCTTCACAGGAGAAAGATGGGCCATCTCTTCCTTTGCAATTTACAGTTTCCTCAAACTGCCCAAGGTTCTACTTTGAGTCAGTTTTGACCTGATGGCAATGAGAGGAGATATTCTACCTAGTGAGGTCCATGTGCTTAGTTGCCACTTATAGTGTAAAAAGGTCTTGCAAGAAATAAGTCATTGGTCTTACAAAATGTTACCATGCATTCTCTGACACAGTTCTAACATCAAGACCATGTTTTACAACTGCTGATTTCTCCTCCTCTGTTTTCAACTTTCACATTCTTATCACCAGGAATTATCAATGCATTATGATTACATATTTGATCAATTTCAGTCTGCAGACACTGATAAAAACCTCTTCCATGTGTTCATCTTTGGCTTTAGTCATGGCTGTGTAAACATGAATAGTAGTCATATTTACTAATGGCTATTTTCCTATCACCGACACCACTGCATGACAACCTGACAGATGAGCCATGGAAACAGAAACTAACTGTCACAAATCAGTATTTCGTGAGTGAAGATCCAAAATCTGAGCATTACTCTCCTCTATTAAACCTGCTCCCTCGTGAGGTTCTTACGATTCAGGATTGCTAATGCCTGGCGTTCCCGGGGCTCTCAGGGGTCGTCTTGTGAGTGCCCAGGAGCAAAAGGACTCAGGATTCATCCGTACAGCTCACCGCGGTGACAAGATGTATTCACAAATGCAAGCAGCCACAGCTTCACATTCTTATTTGAGTGCTGGTTGACTCCAGTACGTCCCAGAATTAACCAGCTGTCATGTCCATTCAGCCCGGGGAAAGGAGTCCATATCCCATTCCTTAGAAAGAAAATTCCGTTCTGGCTATTCTTCTCTGTCCCAGAGTATTTGAGACTTAAGGCCATTTTTAGAAAAAGGATATTTAGAAAATGGAAACATTTTCCTCTGGCGTATAAAAGTAATACATTCTTCTACGAATTTGGACAATTCTAAAAATAAAGAAGAAAAACAACCTAAAATCCCATGACTCAAGTATACTAATATTAATATATTGCCATTTTTGATCTATCACATATTTACAATAATGTTGTTGTTGTTAGGTGCCGTCAAGTTGAGTACAGCTTATAGCGACCCTACGAACAAAAGATCTGAACCCTGATCTATCCTTTGCCATCCTGACTCTGCCTGACACACAAGAGCCCACTGCAGCAGTCACTGTGTCAGTCCAGCTGGGTGAGGGTCTTCCTCTCCTTAGCTGACCCTCCACCCTTCCCAGGATCATGTCCTTCTCCAAAAAATAGCTCCTCCTAGCTATGGAGGCAAAGCCTCATCATTCTTCCCTCCAAAGAGCACTCCAGCTGCATCCTCTCCAAGACATATCTGTTTGTTCTCCTGGCTGTCCATGGGATAGTCATTGCTCTTCTCCAACACGACAGCTCATAGGTGTCAATTCTTCTTCAGTCATGCTTATTCATTGTCCAGCTCTCAGAATCATTCCCTCCTTTAATAGAATATTGTTGTCGTGCTTGTTGTTATATACCATCAGGTCAGAACCAACTCGTAGCTGACCCACTAGCAGGTTTTCAGAAGCTATAAATTGTACAAGAGGAGATTGCTGATCTTTCTGTCATACATCTGCTGATGTATTTGAACCACCTGCCTTTGGGTTGGCAGTGCAACTGCTTACATACTAGTCCACCAGAGCTCCCTTAATAGGATTATGAAAAGTTCTTTTAAAATGTGAGCAACAATGTTTCTATTATTCATATGTTTTAAAATATGTTCTGCATATAGATTATCTGGGAGACTGGGCTCTGTGAGGAGAAATGTGGCCTCAGGATTGGAGGAAGACTCATCAACTATCTGCGTTATGCAGATGACACAACCCTGCTTGCTGAAACTGAGGAGGACCTGAAGCGCTTGCTGCAAAGGGCAAGGACTGCAGCCTTCAACATAGATTGAAGCTCAACATCAAGAAAACAAAGATTCTCACCACTGGGCTGATTGGCATCATCTTGATGGATGCTGAAGAGACAGATTATAAACAGCTTTAGTTTGCTTGGCTCCACAATCAATGCTCTTGGCACCAATGGCCAGGAAATTAAAAGATATATTGTGTTAGGAAAGTCTACTCTCAGAGACCTCTCCAAACTATTGAAGAGCAATGATGTAAGTCTGGAGACTAAGGTGCACCTGATAAAGGCAATCACTTGCTGTGCATCAGAGAGCTGTACAATGTCTAGGGATGATGGAAGGAGAATTTATACCTTTGAGCTGTGGTGTTGGAGAAGAGTATTAAATATATCATGGACTGCTAAGAGAACAAATAGGCTTGTTCTGGAGAGGGTTAAACCAGAACCAGGCTGCTTCTTGGAAGCAAGGATTCTGAAGTTTTGTCTGACATACTTTGGACATGTAGCAAGGAGGGACCAGTCCTAAGAGAGGGATGTCATGCTTGGGAGGGTGGAAGGACAGTGCAGGAGAGGAAGACCATCAATGAGATGGATTGATTCGGTGACTGAGGTAATAAGGGTAGGTATGTCAGAGACAATAAGATTGGCACCAGATAGAACAGGATTTAAGACTGTGGTACATAGGGTTTCTATGAGTCATAGGCGACTCGACAGCACATAACAACAACATGTTTTCAAATAGTATAATGTTGGTTTTCTTGTTAGGTGCTGTCGAGTTGCTTGCAACTCATAGTGACCCTCTGTACAACAGCTCTGCACCCTGCTCTATGCTGTACCAACTTACTCTCTCTGGCACATCTACCCCTATTACCCCAGTCAATGAATCAATCCATCTCATTGAGGGTCTTCCTCCCTTATGCTGTCCATCCACTCTCCCAAGCATGGTATCCCTCTCCAAGGACCTGTCCCTCCTTGCAACATGGCCAAAGTATGTCAGACGAAGCTTCAGAATCCTTGTCTCCAAGGAGTACCCTGGTTTCACCCTCTCTGGGATGAACCTGTTTGTTCTCCTAGCAGTCCATGGTATAGTTAATACTCTTCTCCAGCACCGTAACCCAAAGGCATAAATTCTCCTTCCGTCATCCCTAGTCATTGTTCAGCTTTCTGATGCATAGCAAGTATTTGTGAAGACTGTGGCCTGGATCAAGTGTACCTTGGTCTCCAGACTGATATCATTGCTCTTTAGTACTCTGGAAAGGTCCCTGACAGCAAACTTTACCAATAAAATTCATCTTTTGATTTCCTGGCTACTGGTACTGAGAGTGTTGATTGTGGAGCCAAGCAAACTAAAGCTATTAACAACCTCAATTTCTTCACCGTTTTATCATGATCCTGCCATTCGCCCCTGTGGTGAGAAACTTTGTGTGTGTTCTCTCTCTCTCCCCTTCTCCCTCCCTCCCTTCCCTTCCTTCCTTTGTCTTCTTGATATTGGCCTCCAATCCATATTGAAGGCTGCAGCAAACGCTTTAGGTTCTTCTCGGTTTCGGCAAGCAGGGCTGTGTCGTCTGCATAAAGTAGGTTGTTGATGAGTCTTCCTTCAGTCTTGATGCCACATTCCTCCTCATAGAGCCCAGCCTCCCTGATGATCTGTTCTATATATAAATTTAAAAGGTATGGAGATAGGGCGTATCCCTGTCATACACCCTTACCAATTTTGGACCATGCAGTGTCTCCTTGCTCTGTTCTAACGACTGCCTCATGGTCCAAGTATAGGTTCCACATAAGCACAATCAAGTGTTCTGGGATTCCCATTCTTCTCAGAGTCAGCCACAGTTTGTTGTGATCCACACAGACAAATGCCTTTGCATTGTCAATGAAACACAGATGAACATTCCT
Organism: Elephantulus edwardii; assembly: GCF_000299155.1. Classification (NCBI taxonomy): domain Eukaryota; kingdom Metazoa; phylum Chordata; class Mammalia; order Macroscelidea; family Macroscelididae; genus Elephantulus; species Elephantulus edwardii. The sequence goes on along the minus strand of NW_006399778.1, from coordinate 8,783,448 downwards.
CTGTTACTCTCTACTTTCAGCCAATATCTAACATTAGCTATAATATCCCTAGTGCCACAGCCTCTTCTAAACCCAGCCTGGACTTCTGGCAGTTCTCTGTTGATGTTCTAAAATAGTACAATATGAATAATATAAACATCCTTGCTCACATTTTAAAAGAGCTCTTCATAATCTTATTTATGGATGGCTTTGTACATTTCCTAATGAGGTTGTATTTGACATATTAATTATTCTCTTACTTGGTTGCAGATAACTTTCATGGCAGGACTATCTGGGTTTGCATCTTTATACCATGATTTGGCTGTGTGATCCTGAGAAAGTGACTTAACTGTACAAATCTCATTTTTCCCTCTGTGAAATAGTACCTGTGGTAATTGTACCTATCACATTTGTTTGTGTGTAGATACTGTGACATAGTAATTGTAAAACACTTAGCACCGTGTCTTACACATGATACCAAAACCACTGCCGTCAAGTCCATTCCAACTCCTGGGGACCCTGCATGACAGTGGAACTGGCCTTTGGGGCTTCTGAGGCTGCAGATCTTTACGGAAGCGAGTGCCCAATCTTTCTCCTGGGGAATATGCTGGTGTGTTGATTCATGGACCTTTTGGCTGGCAGTCACTTTTCAAATGCTCTGCCACCACTGCCCCCTTTGACACTTCATAGGCACTCAGTAATTGGTTATGATCATCTTCATCACAGATTATATAGTGACAAATTTTTAATCATGGGTTTTTACCTTCAAGTAATTTCTTAAGGTTATATTTCCAAAAGTGTAATTGCTGGACCAAAGAGAAGAATAAAATTTTAAGTGTTGGTGAAATACCTGATAGTTTTGCTTTTCTTCTTTTCTTTCAAATAAATATGACCTCTTAAGAGAAGTAGTAATGAGATTGGCTCAGAGGTCATATAAGTGGAAGAACCATGGGTCACTTCACTGCCGTCGCCTTGGCTCTTGCCTGTTTGTGTTTGGAATCTCCACATGGATGCTTTACCTCAGGCATGCTATGCACCACCCTTGAATTTGTAGATCTGAATTGCCTACCCTGTGCTGCCTTCTAATTACTCCCCTATTGAGCAATCACTAGCTCCTACCACTGGGCACTGACTTTCAAAGTGTTAGTGGTCTGTGGTCCGAAGCACCAAGTGATTAAGTGCAGACCAAAGGAGATCAAGCGAGATTGAAACACACGTGCCTGAGGCCCCACGCTGGGTGTCGAACTCCGCACTCTAGGGGGTGCGTAGCCTTGTGCTGATTTCATATCTCCTCTAGTTTGTATCACTCTGTAATCTTCTGTAGGAGAAATTTTTAAGGAAGTGTTGTTTCATCAACATTTTATTAATATCTTTACAGTTCAGACAAACACTGAGGATTATGGGATTGAACTACTGAGACGGTATCACGAAAACCTCTCTGAGCTTTTCACAGACAACCAGATGTTACTAAGGGTGATCTCCCACACGAAGAGGTTAGCCCCTGGAGAAAGAGAGGTAAGAGAAGGAGGGTAGAATGAGAGAGAAGGTGGAAATGTAACCGTACAGTGTGTCTGTTGAACAACGTAGGTCTGAAGGTCACAGATCCACTTATACCCAGATTCGAATTTTTTCTCCCTCTAAACTCAAGTGTGGGGGTTGTCCACTTAAAATGCCTTGTGAGACTAATCGTGGCCATCCACATGAGTAGTTTACCTCTCCAGTAACTTACATTTAAAAGTGAAACATGATAATGTGTGTTTTTTAATTGGGAAGAAGGGTAGCAGTGCTTCTTACCCCCTGTGCGGTTCAAAGGTCAAGTGTCTTTCTATTTTATATAGATAGGCATTCCACACAGCCATGTTCAGAAATGTTCATAGCAGTTCCAGTGTCAGGAGAGAAGTAGAGGTGGACAGTGACTTGATTTCTAAGATAGTAGGTAAGATAGTTATGATTTCTTTAGTAACAAAAAAGACACTCAAAATGAGGAATGAGGAGCATTGTCTCTGTCCTGTGTAAGCTACCTTCCAAATTGAGAGAAATCTTGAGAGAAGATGAAAGGTGTTGAAAAATTCCCTGGAAACCCATTCACTGTAACCCAAGCCCCAGACTCCCAGCGCCTGGTGACTTGACTCATGGCTACAAAGTCCAGACCCTTATGCTTGTGTTTGCGCTTCATCTTGAAGGTCATGGAGAAGCTTGTGAAACGTGACACCAGCCCAGGAGGTCTCAGTTCCCTGATCTCAGCAGTTCTGGAAATGCAGTCTCTCTCTGCGACAGCCATTTGGCAACTGCTGTTGGGAGCTCAGGAGACAAAGACCTGCCCACTGAACCTGCTCCTGGAGGAAATCCGGAGGGAGCCTGGTGCCGACGCGTTCTTCCGGGCAGGTGAGTTACCCGTCCTCGGCCATGGTGCAGCCCACACTAGAGATTATTGTCAGTCTTCCCAGAAAATAGCAAGAGCTCTGTTATGATAGTCATCCACAGCCCTGCCATTAGAGGAGTGGAGTAAGGACTGGCAATTTCCTTCAAGGACACAGAAGTCGGTAAACCTCTTTTCAAAAAACCACACATAGATTACTTACTCTAAGCTTAAATTAGTTATTATAGTTTGATTATAGTACAATTTGCCATTTTTCTGCACTCTCAACTCCAGGCAGGAGATAAGTGAAGTACGTCCTTATTATGAAGAGTTGAGTTGGACAAAAGAAGGGGGGAAAAAAACTCATTTTGCTAATGAGTTTTTCATCCTTTTTTTTCCCCCAGTGACCGCACGAGAAAGTGCTGCCTTAGAAACAATCCTGAGACATAAGAGCTTGGTCCTAGAGGCTATCCAGCCGAAGCTTGACCAGAAGTGCTTCAGCTCAGAGGAGGAACACCTGGCAGACACTGTGAAAGAGGTGTGGTGGGAGTGAGAGCTTCAAAGGTTTATATGAGGTCTTCATTGTTAAGGGAGGAATCAGCATCTCACCCTTGTCCTGTGCTAAGCCAGGCAGCCTATAACTCTTGTAATCCCTTGATCCTTACAGTTCTAAGTGGGAAGTAATACCACTTACATCTTACAGATAGGAAAAGTCAGCTTCCAAGGGATTAAGTAACAGGTCCAAAATGCTCCACTGGTAAGAGATGGCATCAGGATTTGAACCCAGCCTCACCTGACTCGAGCCTATAGCTGCTCCGTTTGTTTAAACCTGAGGGAATCATGATACTACACTTCTAACATGTTCTAAGAAGCAACTTCTTTGAGATGAAGGAAAGTCAAATTGGTCTCCTTACAATGCTTTATTCTGGCTCCTAGAAAGAGCCAAGATAAACATAGATAGAACAAAGTGTTTGCCCATATGGGGTTGCAAATAGTGCCAACTCATTTTCTGTAAGACTTCTCGCAACGTGGCCAGGATCCCAGAAAAACCAGGTGGGAATGGAGTGGCGGGGGGGGGGGAGGGTGAAAAATTCATGGATGGCCAGCCCAAGATCACGTGTGTCTCGAGTGAGAGAGAGTTACAAAGGGACGTAAAATTAAAACACATCCACCTGTAGTGCCTTTTGATCCAAGGAGACATAGAAGACGTGCAGAAGGGCTGGTTCCTAGCTCAGCCCACACAGGTGCCAGCCCCACCTCGGTAGGCTCTCAGATGAGAAGATGACACATTTCTGTGGGGCTTCAGAGGAGAGATTCATCTGCTAGACTCTTCTCTCGCTCACCACATACATCAGAGATGGGGTTTCTGCAGTTGATCAGTTCTCGCCTGGCTAATTAGTCTCATGCCTGCCTCCAGGGACATCAGGTTTATTTAGCTAGACTTGAAAAGAGCAGAAATAAAATATCTTCCAAAATGAAAATTCCATTTGGCCATCTGTGAATGGTTTAGCTTTATTTTCTCAGAGCACTGACTCTTTCTGCTGATAGCTGTAACATTCTGAAAGAGGACGGCTTTGAAATCATATTCTTGGCCTCTTTAAAGCCCTTTTTTGAGTCTTCTTTAGAAAGCGGAGGTTCTTTGTGAAAGAAAATGATGTTTAAAGGGTGCGTCTAAGTGTCTAAAAATATGAAGCCACTGATCATGCAGAATTACTTCCAGGCTTTGAGACAATGATATATTATGAAAAATTATCTGCATCTCTAAGATCGATATCCCAACACCCACATTCTCAAGTTTTCTAAGATTTTACTGTTAAGATCTAGAAGTTACATGAGAGTCTCCTGGTTTCTGAGAAGGTGGTTCTCGTAAAAGGTGCTTGATACTTCCCTTACTTGCCCTGTTGGGTTTTCGTAGTGTTTTGTTGTGTTGTTGTTGTTTTTTTTTTAATTTGATATTTATCTTGACATATGCCTTCTTTAAAATTTTGTTAACTTCCCCTTTCTTTGGAAAACAGAGATGGCCACTACATTTACCTTTAGGGAGCTCTGGTGGCCAAGAAGCCATGGTACAGCCCCCAAGTCACACAGTTTGAAGCCACCAGCCACTCCACAAAAGAAGGATGGCCAATCTCCTCCCATGCTATTAACCACCTCTGGGAAACTGTCGGGGGGGGGGGGGGGGGTGGTGGGTGTCAGCTATGGTTCGGTTCTGACTAAACTGTATACAACAACAACAAACTACATTTACCATGAGGAGAAGTGTTCTTACAGATGAACAGTACCTTCCTGAAATTAGTCTTTGTTTTGTTTTCTTCATTTGAAAGCCACCAAGACACTGCTGATAATAACCCCAAATCCTTGTCTCCTGGTATTCATTTAGATTCTGAGCATTTCCTCTGAGACAGCCAGCCCTGAAGCTTCCCTGAGAGCAATGCTGAGCAGAACCATGGAAAAATCCATCTCAGCCATTGAGATCTGTCATCTCCTATGCAGCGCCCACAAATCGTTTCCAGGCCTACAGCCCGTTATGCAGGAGTTAGCATATGCTGGTAAGAAACAAGTCAGGTGGGGGTTCCTGTCAGAGGCCCAGGTCATTTCTTTAATGAAGAGAGGAAGCAAGCAGTTCATATAAGAGTTCACTGCTACTTTAAATTATTTTCTCATTTTATGTACTCTCAATGCCTAGAGTAGCAGGACCATAGATGTAGAATGGAGCTATTTGTGTTTATGAGAAAGGAAAGATGATGATGATATTACATTCGCGTTTTTGCAGGAACCCACACAGTCTCCAGTCTCTTCTAATAAGTCATGTGCCTTAGAAAAGTTCCAAAACAAAGCAGAACTGTAGTGAATTCCCAGAGCCATGAGCTTTCTCTCCTATGCAGGTTTCCTCACGAAGGAAGAGGGGCAGAAGGAAATGTGGAAGGTGAGCAGTAAAGTTCACCTTGAAGCCAGCAATAAAGCAGATGAGAAGGCAGTTGAGCCAGCTGAAGGAGACAGCCAGTCTGGAAAACAGAACGATGAAGGAGATACCGGATCTCTGGCCGAACAGGAGAAGGACACTTCTGCCTCCCCAGACTCTGCCAAGAAGAACTTCGTCTGCAAGGCTTGTGACAAGAGCTTCCATTTCTACTGCCGCCTCAAGGTGCACATGAAGCGCTGCCGCGTGGCCAAGAGCAGACAGGTGCAGTGTGAGGAGTGCAACGAGACCACGGATTCTAGGAAAGAGCTGGAGAAACACCAGCTGGATGCCCATGGTGCCAGTGCCAGTGCTGGCTCCGGTTCTGGAGAGCCTGACGCCCCCAAGAAGAAGAAGAAGAGGCTCCCAGTGACATGCGACCTCTGTGGCAGAGAATTTGCACATGCCTCAGGTATGTTCCAGAAGGCAGAACAGAGGAGGATGATCCCAGATGTTGTAGCCTGGAGGCCAGCCTTTGCCCCTGCTTGCATGCAATGACTAGGGATTGCATGATCTTGGAAAATAGAATAGGTTTCTACCAAAGCAAGGAAATCTTTTGGGAAGAATATATAGGTTCTAGAATCACCTCTCTGGGCTTGAAATCTTCTCGTCTGTTAAATAGGTACCATACTGCCTATTTTATGGAAGTGTTAGGAGATTTAAAAGAGTTGAACTCCATAGTCCAGTGCCTGGCTTAGAGTTCATACCACTGTGTGGAGCCAGTTCCACTCTAGGGAAGCTCGGTTGGGTTTCCTAGGCTGAGAATCTTTGCAGGAGGCGACCCCCCATCGTTCTTCCACTGAGCAGCTGGTGGATTCAAACCACAGACCTGACACAGTATGTGCTGCACCACCAGGGCTCCTTGGCATAGAGTTATGACTAAGTAAATTGTATTGCTCTCATTCATAAAAATAATAACCCACTTTTTAACACCCAGTTCTGGGGCTTTTATGTCTTTCCTTCTTGGCAATAGAAGAGTTACTAGAAACCCTGGGATTGGGAGTCTCGTGTTATTTTTCCCTTTACCCCAGGTTTTGGATAAGCCTGATGAAACATGAAAGTCAGTTTTGTTTCTCTTTGTCTGGGTGGCTGAATCTTATTTAAGAGAGAGAAGGGACAAGGAAATTAAATCCAGAATCACTTCAGATCCAGCCAGGAGTGGGGCCGAGGTGACGCTAGATGCTTGTTGCTGGGCAGGTAGATGGCATGTCTCCGCAGCGTCAAATCTAGCCTGTCCTGGGTCCTGTGCAGGATGCTGCCTTCCCCTGGAGACCTCGCCCGAAGCCGCGCAGTTGTGTAGCCTCATGCTGGTTCATAGCGTTAATGACTAGTATCTCTTCTGGTCCCTGGCACGGCTTCCATAGGCATGCAGTACCACAAGCTGACAGAGCACTTTGATGAGAAGCCTTTCTCCTGTGAAGAGTGTGGGGCAAAATTCGCGGCCAATTCTACCCTGAAGAATCACCTTCGCCTTCACACCGGGGACCGCCCATTCATGTGCAAGCACTGCCTCATGACCTTCACCCAGGCCTCGGCCCTGGCCTACCACACCAAGAAGAAGCACTCGGAAGGTAAGAAGGGCAGAAGTTGGTTCATCTGCTCTGCAGCAGACTTACTGTGTTAACTGTGTAAGCTGCCTAAAAATCCGTTTGGAATTAGGTGTGACATACATCTCAAGGAGCCCTCATCATGCAGTGGTTAAACACTCAGCTGCTACCCAAAAGGTTGGTAGTTCAAACCTATTCCAGTGACTCTGTGAGGGAAAGGCCAGCAGAGGATCTGAGTTACATTTTAAAAAGATAATTTTGTGTATTCTATGGTTAATAAACTGGAATGAAGCAATATTATATAAATAGGGCGAACAGATAAGAGACCATCACAGTCATTAAATCTAAAGATGGTGCATTGCGTGAGGTGTCTTCTGACCAAAATCTTGTGCATTGCCTGTTGTTTTTATGTAATCTTCCAGAGACAATTGGCTGGACTTGCCATGGGACATGATTATGTTTTAAGAATGCTGTAAATGTTTAGTTCTGGCTCTGACAAGCTCATGTGTATTTCAGGGAAAATGTATGCATGTCAGTACTGCGACGCTGTGTTTGCCCAGTCCATCGAGCTGTCTCGCCATGTGAGGACCCACACCGGGGACAAGCCATATGTCTGCAGGGACTGTGGCAAGGGCTTCCGACAGGCCAACGGCCTCTCTATCCACCTGCACACCTTTCACAGTACGTACTGAGATTTCTTGTCAAACGCTCGGCTTCAGACCTGCCTGGGAGAAAGCTTGGGCCAGTCATTACACGGGTTTCAGGTAGTGATCACTCCCCCAGAGCTGGCCCCCATTCAGTGCCTTCCGCTCCTGTTCTGTGAAACCCTGAGTCCTTCAGGCCTACTTCAAGGAGAATACCATTTGAACGTAGCATTGTTAACACTTAATTCTGTCCAAGCTATTTACTTGCTTTTCTTTTTAGCCACCTGGCACTATTTGGCTGACAGAGGCAAATTCTGCTGAAGGAAGGGAGCCTCGGTGACAGATTAGCTCACAGAGCACGGGGATTCTTCCTGTAGTTCACTGAGCTTCTGTTTTCTCCTCACCTACCTCCCCTTGCTCCATCTTGTAATCATACTGCCTTTCCCCAGAGGGCACTGCTGACACTTTGGAAGTTCATGTATGCCGTGTGAAGTGGTTCGGGTCACTTCCCTGCCTTCTGCCCAGGATTTCCTTCCACACGCTATTGTATTCAGTTAGTAGAATCTGCCTCCATCTTTCTTCCCTCCTCCTAGAATTGATGAGGACAGAGTGACACATTTTTTTCAACACAAACACACACACACAGAGAAAAGAAAAGACATTTCTGTGACTCCTTGTTGCATCATCAGGAAGTCACTGCTGTGCCATTTGCATGGCCACGCCACGTTTTCTTCAGTCTCGCCTACATTGCAGCAGGAGTGTCACCAGCATGGCATGGCGAGGTAGTAAAGAGCTTGGACTCTGAAATCACACAACTCCGGCTTTGAATCCGGGCCCTGCTGAACTTTCCATGAGACCTTAAACAAATGTCTTTACTTTGGGGAGTCTCGTGCCCCTTGTAAACTGGAGAAAATAAAACTACCCACCACCTTGGGAAGTTGTGAGAGTGAAATGAGATGTCACACGGAAAGCACAGAGCTCCCTTCCTGACACATAGAAATTGCTCAGTAAATGCCAGTTATTATTAGTGCTGGTGACAAGAGCAACTCTCTCAGGTACCATTTATCACCATCAAAGCTTGTCTTTTGCGTGCCATGCGCCTGTGCGCCTGTATTCCTCTTCCTGTGTAGCTCTTGGCAAATACAGTGTGTCACAAACATGTGCCTTATGTAAACACTTCAAGTGTGTTGTCAGCCAGCCAGCAGGGACTTTGCTCGAGTTCCTGTGTGCCCAGCATGTAGCTGGACACTGGAGGAGGCACAAGGAATACAAAGTACGACCTCTGCACACCAGAGTTTACAAGCCGATACGAAAAATCCAACTGCAGGAGACTTCCAGTTTAGTGATATTTGGACCGAGTTCAAACCTGTAATTTTGATGTCTTACAACATCTTTCAAGAGGCATCTGCTTTAGTCTTCTTTTCTAAGTATCATTACCTGCAGGTCAGAAAAAAAGAAAGACATGATTAATTCCCAGAAAGGAGAAGGACCCAAAATACTTGGCCGTGCTCCTCAGGCAGACGATCTGAGGCAGGCTCCTGCCTCTTCCTTACCCTCCTTTGCCTGTTTCGTTGGAATACATCATTGCTTATGGAAAATGGCTTCAAAGTGTCTTAAAAGATAGCTTAAAACTGAGATTTTTTACGAGCTGGGGTCCACAGGGAAACCAGTTAATAATATCGAATGCTGCTGCATGGCAGAATTCTTGAGCTAATCTGAATCGATGCACAAATAAGATTGGCTTGTGGGCTGGGCCTTTCTCATGGGCAAAGGATTTTATAATTATAACATCTAGCTTTTCCTTGCTTTAAGAAAAAGAGTGGCATTTCCTACCCCATGGGTGGCATATATATCCTTCATCCATGCCGGTTCTTATTTGAGATCCCACTCGAGAGATGGCATCGTTCAGTTGGACACATAGCTGGCCTTTGGAGGAAGAGCCGGTATTATTAGCAGGGCAGCCATTCTCTAGTTTTAAAATCAGCCAAGGCACTAACTTAACTCCCTAAATCTTGATTGTCCTAATCTCTGAAATAGAGATGATAATAGAAGTATGCATCGGGCTCCTGGAAGGATTAATGAGTTAAGATGTGTAAAGCACTTGGAGCAGTGCCTGTCATACAGCACTCAAGCATATTATCTGTGAACGTGTTGGTTTTGTTGTTGATCGGAAGTGGGGATCTGAGATGCAGCCCTCCTGTTGTACTGCTGACAATAGAGGAAAAGGTGGACCTCCAGGGAATTGACAGAAAGCTCTGTAGCGAATTGGAAAACCCAAAACTGCCCACTGCTAGCAGAGAATAGTAAGGGTGAGACTCTCTAGAGAGTAATGAAATAGAATTCCACTTGTGAGATGTAAAACGAAGAGTTGACATGAGCTTATTTGATGCTGTGGAGGTTGTAAGTCCAGAAGCTTCAGAGGCTGCTGCACTTCCGGCATGAAGGCAGCTGGGTAGGCAGTTTAGCCCCTCACTGACTTCTGGTCCCTGGAGCCCGTGACTGTGCTCGGCATCTGAACAGGGCTTTCCGTGTGTAGCTGTGCAGCGTAACCAGCGCTCACCTCTCTGAGTGCAGCCCGTGATGGTTTGTCTTCTCCCCCTCTTCCTCTTGTGGATTCAGACATAGAAGATCCCTATGATTGCAAGAAATGCAGGATGAGTTTCCCCACTCTCCAGGACCACCGGAAGCACATCCACGAGGTGCACTCCAAGGAGTACCACCCCTGCCCCACGTGCGGGAAGATCTTCAGCGCGCCCTCCATGCTGGAGCGCCACATGGTGACTCATGTTGGTGGGAAGCCCTTCAGCTGCGGGATCTGCAACAAGGCCTACCAGGTGACCCCAGTTCTTGTGGAGGTGTCCCTCCAGTCCACCACCTGCACTCCATTTGTGCATCCTTGATTCCCCTGTCTGCCTTATGGGTTAGATCTTATCTCCAGAATAGGCCAGTGTGGCTTCTTCTCATGAAGAGTGCAGTTTGAAAATATTGTAATTCTCTAAGGAAGCCTGGCCGGAGGGGTGTGGTGCAGCTGTAATTGGAGCAGAGAGTTCTTACACCCCCTGCTCTCCAGATGTCAGCCTTGTTGTGAACCGAGCTCGGCCTCTCCCCTTGGAGCTTTGCATTCTGTGAGACCTGTTGGCCTGTGTGTCAGAGGACACAAGAATGACAATGGGGATCATAGCACTTCCTGGAATTACCTTGTTTAGTGCAATGATTGCTCTTTTTAGCTCCTGGAAAATGGTTCTGCTTTTCCACCGTAGACTTTGGCATATAATTAAAGGGAAAACTCCATATTGAGCTACAAAGAAACTCCATCTATCAGACACACTAAAAACTGCAAAGGAAAGAAATGATCCTTGTTGGTGACTAGGTTTATAGAGAGAAGCACAGAGACTAATTTGAACTCAACAGGAAGTGGGAACTAGCCATGTGAAGCTTTGTGCTATAAACATTAGTGTTACAGAGTAGATAGAACCTGGCCTTGACCTCTAGGAAACTGTGGAATCTTCCAAACATCCCAGTGTGGCTGTGAACCTGAGAGGGAGGGGAGCGCGTGCTTACAGAGCAGGGACAACACAGAACCCCTTTACAGCAGTTTGCTCTGTTCTGTTCCTGAGCTTCCTTGAAACAGAAAGGCTCAGTGCTAAAGAGCACAGATGCTTAAGTCAGAGACCAGAACTTGAATCCTGGCCCGACTTTCACTCCCTGTGTCACCTGGGCAGGTCTTTTAACCCTTCTATGCCTTAGCTTCTGCCTCAGTGGAAAGATCATAGCACCTACCTCGTGGAAGTTTGAATCCACTAGCTACTAAGCAGGTCTAAGACGGGCAGTCTCCTCCCATGTGATTCACCGCCTCTGAAAACCCACTGGAGGGTCAGCTGTGAGTCGGTTCTGACTTAACGATAACATACCCACCGCCCATGTACAGTTGCTTTGAGAAATGAGTTTAAGACAAAATCAGCTGAGCACTGCACTATGCTTACGGCCTTCTAGTCAATTCCATCTTCTAGCATCCCTCCAGGACAGAGGGGAGTTGCCCCACCAGGTCTCCGAGGCTGTGCGTCTCTCCAGAAGCACCCCATGGCATCCTTCTCCTGCCGAGTGGTGGATTCTTCAGCTGCCTGCCTTTTGCTTATAGCAGCTGAGACCATGAACTACTCCATCACCCGAGTTCCCTAAACCTTGCCCTGTGGTAGCCTCCTAAGTCACAGTTGCCTTGTCCTCCCAAACACTAGCACTCAGTTTGGTCTGTAAGAATATGAATCTAGATCCATAACCTTATTCTAGAACATTTTTCTCTCTCTCTCATGAAGAACTCCTGAACTCTCCAGCTTTCTGGAACATTCTAAAACTCTAACCTTTGCCAAACACCTTGCAGCAATTGTCTGGTTTGTGGTACCACAACCGGACCCACCACCCTGACGTCTTTGCTGCGCAGAACCATCGATCTTCCAAGTTCTCATCGCTCCAGTGTAGCTCCTGTGACAAGACCTTTCCCAACACCATTGAACACAAGAAGCACATCAAAGCAGAGCACACAGGTGAGGTCTGGGGACCATGGGCAGGGAGTGTGCACTGATGCATGTGAATGGCTTGATTATGTGGCATCCCTAGGCCTCTCTAAGAATCCCAATTTGCACTGCGATCACGTGGTATTCTGTGGTAATTACCTTTGTTTTACCCAGCGCACCTGACGGGTGCAGCACCAGTCGGCAGTCAGAGTAGCTGGCGTGCCAGTGGCTCCCAAACCTTGTAACCTCAAGCAGTGTGAGCTCCTGCCCGCCACTGAGTGTGACCCAGTCACTATGCAGGATGTCAGCTCTACACAGGATGTGAGCTCTGGTGGCAGACTGGCCCAGGTGGAAATCCTGATTCTAGCCCCTACTTGCTTGCATGATCCTGGCAAGTGACTTCTGTTTCCTGGGTGGAATAGGAGTTAGGATTATGCACTGTGCAGGCTATTTTTGGTATAAAAACAACAGCTGGCAGTTACAGAGCATTTCCTAAGGTACCGTGCTCTTCACAACTGTATTTGAATCCAGTCAGTCTGGACCCAGATCTAGGTCTGTCTACCGTTGAAGAACACGAAGAGATCTTGGCCACAGGGGTAAACGCTTGCTGAGTATTCGCCACCAGCCCTGCCTCCCAGCCTGATTGCTCTCCACCTTCACAGACCCATTCTCTTTGTTCTTTCCTACAACCCTTCTCCTGTGTGCTTCACAGATGTGAAGTTCCATGAATGTGACAAGTGCAAAGAGCTCTTCCCGACGCCAGCTTTGCTGCAGGTGCACATCAAGTGCCAGCATTCAGGTCAGTGGCCGCCTTCCAGGATGCGCCTGAGCTGCCTGGAGAAGAATCTCACCACCACTCTTACCTCCAACCTGGCCGAGTGGCCTAAGTAGCTTGAGCCTCAGATACTCTTCATATGTTGTCCAAAGAGTGAGGGCAGCATGGGGACACTGCTTCTCAGTTGAGAAGTACTTCTCAGTACTCAGATGAGTACTGACTCATCAAGGGGGAGCTGTTCTTATCAACAATATCCACAGCATAAAACTCTATCCCACAGCTACTTCTGCTAGATTTACCACCAACCAAGAGCTCTCACTGCTCTTACTACTGGATCTGAAATTCAGTGCAAAGTCCACACAGCTCTTACAGAAGCATCGTCATGATGAAGGGTTTACTAGGGCAGTTGGCAGGTTGTGACTTAGATTGGCATCAGGGAACAATTCCGCCATCAGGACAGCTTCTCAGACATGCTCACAGGCCCTTCAACCTTCAGATTTGCAGCTTTAGGTCATTATTACGAAACTTTCTTGGTCTTGCCATTCGTAGACTAGTCCTTCCCCCCGCCCTCCCCAGTCGTCCAGCTGTCTTGAGCAAAGGCCCTGGCTCTGGCTCTGTGGGGAAGCAGTCCCAAGTCGGTTCTGTCTCACACTGATCGATGGTTCTCTACTGCTGCTGCTCTCATGAATGCTCCTGTCTGACTGGTGAAGTAATTTCTAGCCCCAAAGGGCGTTAACTACACTCTCTGCCTCTGCTGCTTCTTTGTTGAGAGTGAGATTTCCAATTTCTATCATTGAACCTGCTCAACTTAAACCTGGCAGAATGGCAAAACTGGCCAATCATTTCCTCACAGATAAACTGTGTACCCAGTTTGCATGTTCCTGCACATCCATAAAATGGGCACAGTCCCAGACTATTTGACAGTAACTATGAGAACAAAACAACATGTCATTAAGGCCACAAAAAGTAATTAGGGCCAGGCATTTGAAGCCTTCTTCAGTATAATATGTTATTATCATTACTGCTGTATTTTGTTCTTGTTTTGGTTTTGGTTTTTTTGTACTGTCGAATTGGATCTGACTGGCATAGGAGGAGATTGCCCCTCCTTCTCCAGCAGAGCATCCAGAGGATTCGAACCATGATCCTTCAGGATTGCAGTGCTCTCAGAACTCCCTTATTACTCCTATATTTAAGGAGCCCCGAGAGCACAATGTTTAAGTACTTAGGCTACCTACTGAAAAGTTGACAGTTCAAATCCACCAGCCAGACCATGAGAGAAAGGTGTGAAAATGCCACTTAAAAGAATGAACCCTTTTCCATGAACTGTTAAAAAAGAAAAATTGTTGCCAATGGTACTATGTTTTCTTATAAGAATTTGTAGGAATTCTCAGAGTTATTTTAGGCTCAATTTGCATAGATTTTTATCATGTCACTCTCTCTTGTATGCATACATAAAAAAAAGACAACGTAAGAAAGCAAATTGATACCATGAGATTCCAGCTTCTCAGTAACTTTCCATTCCGGTTGCCAACCTGCACACTTTTCCACAGTGTTCTCCACACCGTGGAGGACATTGGTGATGGATACAAGTAAAAAACTGTGTCAAAGAAATAGAGGCCATTGGCTTTAGTTTCTTGCAGGTTATGGGGAACGATCTACTTTTGATTCCCTTTGGGGATGAGACATATTGGTTCATCACTCCCTCCACCCACTTTGTTCCTCTGAATTGAAAATGTCCAGCACGCCCATCTCAGGGATTTTCTCCCAAACCAAGGACACTCTGCTACTATGGGTGTCCGTCCATGTGCAGATATTGACAGTTACTGCTGGCACACAGCAGCCATAAGATGCCATCGATCCCACTTCAGACATGTTAAAATACATTTAGAATTGATGAGATATAATATTGTCAGCACCATTATCTGCAGTTGAACGAAAGACTTTAACAGAGGCAGATTTCGCCTGAATCTAATGCTAATGAGGTGACAGCTTGGGGCCCTTTACTGGTGTGGGGTCCTGTCAAGGCTCTGCACCTGATTCTGTGTTACTTTCCTCAGGAAGGACCACATATGTCATATGAGCTTCAGACCCCACAAAACCTGGCTCTGCCTGTGCACTCCATTCTCGCTCCTTCCCCTCACCTCCCCTTTACCTCCCCCTGCCCTTGCTTTCCCCTATCAGTCCACCCACAACCTGCCCCCTCTGTCTGTCCCTCCAGGGTCCCAGCCGTTCAGGTGCTTGTACTGCACGGCCACCTTCCGCTTCCCTGGGGCCCTGCAGCACCACGTCACCACTGAGCACTTCAAGCAGTCAGAGAACACCTTCCCCTGTGAGCTCTGTGGGGAGCTCTTCACCGCCCAGACCCAGCTTGATAGTCACTTGGAATCTGAACACCCAAAGGCGGTGGGCTCCGAAGCCCAGGCAGCAGCCTCACAGGTGGTGCAGGTGAGTGTGAGACCATCCGGTACCCCGAGTACTGACACAGGCTTCTCGAGAGCTCCCGCTCCGTGCCGGCACCCAAGCTTTCTCTTTGGGGGCCTTCTGGAACATGTGTTCATGGCAGAGACATCGCCTCAAGGAGTCTCCTTGGACTTGTTACCAAAACAACAGAAAATTCTAGGGATTTGGTGACCATGTGTGAAATGACCCCTAGGTAGAGGGACCCAGAATTAAGAACTTTGAAAAATGGGAGAACCCTGATATTTTCTCTCCCATTCCATACCCTTCTTCAGCCTCTGGGAATCATTGTGGGGGATGTGTGAGTTGGAGGAGAGTAGATGAGCTCTTGGTTGGGTAAAAAACACTGTTAGTTACAGCGCTGTGTGGGCCTCTGGGTTGGACACCGTACACCCTTGGACATGCCTGGGCCTCTCGCTTTTGCTGGTGAAAAGCTCACGTCCTCTTAATGTCTTCAGGCAAAACTTAACTCAGGCTCTGTTAGAACACTCTTCTGTCTTCTCCAGGAAAAAAGCTCAGTTCTCCCTCTCATAAGTAATTTGTGGTGAGTTGGAGGGAAGCTGTAAACTGTCCTGAGCCTTTCTTCAGTTGGTCTATCCCATTGTTCCGTTCTGTCGCTGTCTTTGATAAGTCCTGCTTTGTGGGGAGTGGAGTGGAAGTCATCTGGGAGAGCTCCAGGTGACCCTCCCACTGCCCTATCATCCAGAGCAACTCTGCTTTTATCTCCCTTACATGTCACAGTTATTTGGGGGGATGGGGAAGATGGAGGGATTTCATTGCTTAAAGAAAAAAGGGAAACAAAAAATAGTTTGAAAACTATTGACCCAGATAATTTTTGACTGAACACCCCAGTTGATCCGTTTGCAGTCACAGCACACAGAATAGCTGCCCATCTGCCCACTTAAGTCTAGTGCCCCGCTCTTCACTCCCGCTCGCTCTCCTGGGGCGTGAGCATGAAGCTGCCCTGGAGCCCGGGAGTGAGAAGCATCAGCTTGGAGGTTCAGGCAGGAGCCCAGAATAGTTCCTGCTGAGAGGAGAAGGTCAGATCAACAGATGAAATCAATTTGGGAGGACCATGTCTTGACTGGCGGAAAGAAGGACTTCCTGCCCTACCAGCCGAGTGCTCTGGGTGGACGTGTTGCTAGAAGTCATAGCTTGTCCACCCCTCCTCCTGAGCTTAATAGCTGGGCAAGGACCAATCCTGGCTTCACTAGCAGTTGAGAGGTGCTGTCCTAGGCAAGGGTTCCAGAAAAACCATTCCCATTTCCGTGGATCCTAACTTGAGACCAGCCGCCCTCAATAGCATTCCTCCCACGTGGCTGTTAGTGCTGCGGTGTAATCCTCAAGAAGCGAAGGCCCAACATGAGAAGCCTGAGCCCGTGTTCACTGGTGTGTAATCATAGAGCCCAGGCACCCCGAGACGGCGTACTGAGCTAAATGATAGCAATTTAGCGCCCAGAGTTATTTAAATTGTTTGCCTGCCTTCTCTTTTGCATCACTGGTGTGTTAGACTTGCCTCTTCCCATTAGGCACATGTAATTGCTCTCCTCAGGTGCAAACCTAAATATCATCATTACAGCATGAGATGAAAACCATGTAAATTCTGGGGAGCTGACTGTGGACACTGCCCACTGCAGCTGCGTGGTCTTTCCCTTCCAGGTGATTCAAACTCCGGAGCCGGGGGCCCCGGCGGAACAGCTCATCACGCTGGAGGAGACCCAGCTCACGGGCTCTGAAGTGTTTGTGACGTTGCCAGATTCCCAGACAGCTCAGACCAGCTCTGAGCTCGTGGCAGTGACTGTGGAGGATTTGCTGGACGGAACCGTGACCCTGATCTATGGCGAGGCAAAGTGAATGACTGTTCACCCGCCCAGAGAGGCCCTGGGGTGCACAGGAACGCTCTGCAGCTTCTTCCTGGCCCTCTGCCCCAGCTGTCCTGTGTGGTGAGCATCAGCTAAAATGGCCTCGCTTGGAAACTAGAAACTTTGATGTTCTCACTGGACCAACAGTGTTTGTGTCATCGACACCAACACCACTGTCCTCTGTCACAGGCAGGAGGGTGGCCTGGCTTCTTCCTCACAAGTCTGCTGCTTTGGTCTCTGTCATTGTCTGTCCCCGGATGAACTGTCCCTTCTGAAATGGTGGCTGGCAGAGTGGTAAGGTAGGAGCTGGTGGCCAAGGCAGCAGGGAACGCAGCGTGCTGGGGGCCCATCCTGTGCAGCATGGCAGCCAGGCGTGGTCTGGCCCATAGCGCGGGCTGCAGGCACCTTCTGGTCCTGTGTAAACAGTGCAGAAGACCCAGCAGATCCTCCAGGAACCCAGCCTTGAGCACACTTGGCCCTTCCTCATTTCTGCCTGTGTCCCCTCTTCATCCAGTCCTTGTGCCCAGCACCCCTCGAGGTGGCAATGGGACAGGTAGCAACATGTTAACAGTATAGAAAGCCCACATTTCCATGCCCAATCCAATGCCAGTGTTGTCAGCCCTGCCCAGATCAAAGCCTCAGGAGAGATTCTGCTGGAAGCGTTTAATGCAAGGCTAGCCAGCTGCAGAGACGGCCTTTCCAGGCCGTTCTTCCAAATGATCAGTACCTGAGGGCTCCCTCCCACAGCCGGAGCTCCGCCTCACCTGGAAGCCTGGCCTGGTCCTCTGGAGCAGCTAGTGTAGCCAATGACCTCCGTCCAGACACGTGCTTCTGTCTGCGTGTGGCATAGCTGCCATGATGGCCCCCAGGACCCACCCCTGCCGTGTGGGCCCCCAGCCTGTGGGTGGTGGCTGATGTGTTTCTTCCAGGGCACCACTGTGACCGCCAGCCGGTGATCCTTAGGAGTCAGAACTTTCACAAAGCTTTTTCTCTTTAGTTCCTAAAATATAATATGATAATTAATGGTTTGTGGGATCCATTATGAAGTGCAATTAGATGGATGTAGGTTCCTGCCGGGCAGAGGGAATGACTAGCATTTATCTTCCTTTCCTTGATGCCATAAGGTTCAAGCTTGCTAGTACGGTGTTTACACATGAAGCAGGGCTCCTTGCCACGCTGTTGGCTTGACCGAGGGGTAGTGCCCAATTTAATCACACACCCTCAGGCTGCTAGGAAAAAAGAGACTAACCTTTCTTCCCAAGCCTATCCCAAATGAATGGCTGAGTACAAACAGGTGGAGGTTGGTCTGGGCTCTGGTCAGAGCCTTTAATGCTGCCATACAGCTCACACACTGCTGGCAGGGCAGAGCATGGAGCC
Organism: Elephantulus edwardii; assembly: GCF_000299155.1. Lineage (NCBI taxonomy): Eukaryota > Metazoa > Chordata > Mammalia > Macroscelidea > Macroscelididae > Elephantulus > Elephantulus edwardii. The sequence continues at coordinate 8,764,978 of NW_006399778.1, read as the reverse complement.
ATAACCCTGAGCAGTCAGCTTGCTGGCTGGCTGGTCACCTGTTTGGCCGCAGGCAGCCCTGGACCCAGCATCCTCTTCGAGGTCCCTTGGCCAACAAGCCCCTGTCCCTGCTCCTGCCTGAGGTGGTGTCCTCATTCTGGTATGCACATCAAGCCTGTCAGGAGCAGGATCTCCCCATTACAGAGCAAATGAAGTTCTCAAAAAAAGAGTCAGCCTCGAAAGCTGAAAACTGACCAGAAGATGGTGCTCAAACCTTTAGGACTTCGCCTCCACACTAAGACCTCTCCGGCTCTGGCTTGTCGGTCTCTGTCTTCTTGTTTCTCAGCGTTGTGGACTGTCAGACCAGGAGAGCTTTTGATGGGCAAGGGGTGAAAGGGTCCCGAATCACCTGTTAGTGACAGATAATCCCACTGAGAGACAGTGGAGTGGATCTTGCTTACAGATCCAGCATATAAGAACACAGGGACCCAAAAGCCATATGTCAGTGGTTTCAAACTGCTGTGAATGCCACTAAATTTGTCTTCCTGCCAAGAAACAAAAGAAATAAAAATGAATTACAGAGGGATTTTTAAAAGAAAGTGATTTTGAAAAGCCTCCTGAATAGAGAACACTGTGCATGTTAAACGCAAGCTGCAGATCCTTTCAAGCAAGGGAAACCTCCTTTGGGTTTTGGACAGAGACCCACACTGTACTGGGACTTCTTTTCAGGCTCGAAGGCTGCAGTGTGGAGAGCCAACGGGAAAGCCGGGCTAACTGGGGGGTGGCACTCGGTCAGAGCACAGTCCAGGGCTGGTTTGCTGTTCTCGGCAAGAATGAGTTAAGGTCCATCTTGAATTTAATCGGCTCCAAATGAGCCTCTTGTAGAGGCTACATTTGCTGACTGTGATTGTACAATGTTTGCTCCCCAGAGAAACCCAGGAATGGATTTTATTGTAGGAAGACTTTTTTCAACTCTGCTTGGCCATTTTCCTTTCTTTTTTTTTCCCTCCCACTTCTGCCCAAGAGACTTTCTGAATTGCTGCCACCGAGGACATTGTTAACGTTATTCCACCTCATTTGCTGTTGTGATGACAGTGGCACTCCGCTTGCCTCATTCCCATGAGGCGCTGTCCTCCTGCCCTCTGGGTGGAAGGCTGGTATTTGCTGTGGCGCAGAGTCTCTGGGCTTCTGGGGAACCTGTGGGTTTGTTCAGTGAGGCCCAGACTACCTCGCTCCCACACCTCATCAACCAGCTGGTGAAGAGGGAAAGGCTGTCAGCTTCCAAGCTGGAGTCTAATTCCAGGGGGGATAATGGGATCAATTATGGAACAGGATTTGCCCATCACAGGTAAGTGAGACAGCACACAGACTATTCGAAAGCAAGGATTAGACGAGGTGCCTGCTGTCTGAGCCTCGAGCAGGCCCTGAGACCGGAGGGGCAGCATGGAGGCCAGGACAAAGGGCTTTATTTGTTTACTTTTCTAAGCCGGTCTCTTCTGTCTTAGAAACATCATATTTGGAAAATGAGGAGTCCAGCAGGTTAGCAGTGTGAATACTGGGATCCTGTGGAAATTCAGGTGCTCTCAGAGGAAGCTTGCTACCCGGCCTTCTGTACTGCTCCCAGAAAGTACAGCACCCTCACCACTCGGCAGGGAGCGCTGGCAGGCTTAGCTGGAGGCTAAGGGTAGACCGGTAGGGCAGACACGCTGGCAAGGCCTGTCCAGCTCTGTGGTCTAAACCAGGTCTAACCCCAGGAGCGAGGAGGAAGATGAGAGGGGTCCTCAGACTATCTCTCTTACTCTGAGTCTGTTAATGTTGCCTTCCCCACTAGCTGAGGACATGCTGATGGGAAGGGAGGGGTGTGTCCTTGAATTCTGTTTTTGCCATTTACTTCTATGAGAACCATGGGTTGGCCAAGGAATGGAGGGAACAGCTAACCTTATACACAGGGGGTGGCTGGTTCTAGGGAGGAAGGGAGTGTTTCTGTTAGATATGGGCCTCAAAGTGGAAGGAACAGTGACAGAGAACCTGCCAAGACACTTTAATCAACCCTCCCAAGGAAGACGCTGTGGCCCCAGCTTCACTGTGCTTGGCCCAGTGTGTCCCAGGGACTCATGGGAAGACAGTACAAAATGGAAATTAAAAGAAAGAAAAAAATTGAGGTTTGAGGCAGTGTCAGAGGAAGTTGATAATTATTTTGTTGCCATGGAAAACCTTGGGATGGTAGGACTTGGGCCAAAAGCTCAGACGGAACTCAGAAAGTGGCTACACCTACGACTTGGCCTGTGAGGGGGAGAAAAGCTGTCTGCGCCTTCAGGACTACATTGTTAAGGAAATAACTCATTCTCTAGGCCAATTTAAATCCCTTCCAAATGATGACTTCCTTTATCAAGGCCGGCAGCGCCTGCTACCGCCCCTGGTGGGGACAGCTCGACAGTGCGGGGGGCTGTGTCAGTTTCATTGCAAACCGTTATTCCTGTTCAGCTTGTACTAATCTATGTAAATAAAAGACATACTTGGAAAAATCCCTCTGCATGAGTTTCCAGTGGACTGTGATGTCATAGGCCTGTTTCCTCTAGTTCTGGGCAACAGTCAGGTGGGGTGCACTTGAAAGGCTTGGTTTCGAGGGAGTTCTGGGGGCCTGGTGATAAGGAGCTGTGCTTCCAACCCGAAGACATGAGGTTCAAGTCCAGCAGCTGCTCTGCAGGAGAAAGGTGGAGCAATTACTGCCTCTGAAAACCCTCTGGAGGGTCAGGTATTTGACACACTTAACAACAACAACTGGATCCTTCAGAGCATGTACCCATGGGAGTGGTTTCCTGCCTGGGGAGTGTGCTTTCCTAAACCTTCTTTCCCAGGGAACAATGAGGTGGGAAGGGGGCAGCATTTAAGAGCTCAGGCTTTTCAGTCTGACCTAGCTACATCTAAGTTTTTGACCTTGAATGCGGTACTTAAGCCCCTTCCCCAACACCTACCTACACAACAGGGACAATTTTTGCACTTAGAGTTGTAGTATAGACTATAGAATCTAGCATAGAAAAGGTTAGTTGTTAGGAGTAAAGTCCTTCAGGTGCAGGTCAGCCGTTCCCCACCTTTTCCAGCACTGAGAAGAATGTTCATGCTTACACCTGCCAGTGTGTCTTTCCCATGTCTTTATATGTCACCTTCCTGTGTTTTCATCCTCTCCTGTCTAAGTCCTTCTGCTGTAACACCGCCCCTTTTCATTTATCTGTTGCATCTCAGCTGCTCCCAGAGCACAAAGTGCTGAGCAGATAACTCATAAAATAAGCAGAAACCTTTCGCAGCGAACAGCTGAAAATGTCACAATGCTGGGAGCCAACAAGGAAACTAGAGAAGGAGACACGCAGAGAGCATATACATAATTTCTGCAGAAAGGAGACAAGGGGAGGCTCGTCACATCAGGCAGCCCTCAAAGCCTGGGTCAGCCCGGAGGCTCAGGGGTATGTGGGGAGTGGGAGAAAGTGACCCCCGACAGTTCTAAGGTGTTGTTGTTGTTGTTATGTGCCGTCGAGTCGCCTGCGACTCATAGCGACC